>NC_040240.1:25646508-25844008 GCF_001444195.1 Xiphophorus couchianus
GTTTCCCAACCCAGAGAGACATTTTCAGGGTTTTCCAACCGCTTCAGACTGGGAGAACTGGAGACTGACTGGAAGCTCTTTTGATCATCCTGTAGTTCTGCTGGATTTTCCCGTTTTCTCTCTAGATGTTAATCCAACAGCTAAATTAATCTGTTTAATCTGGGATCTTCAGCAGCGTTTCTCAGGATCTTCCTCCGTCCCGTTTTAACTCTCCGTCTCTCCGCCGAGTTTTCTTCTCCTGCTCCGGGTTTCTGCAGAGTTCGGATCGTGTTGCTCTGTTCCCCAGAGACACATTTGTCTCTCTGTCATTCTGGGCGGCCATGGCTGACTGCCTGCAGTCGGCGTGTGTGTGTGTGTGTGTGTGTGTGTGTGTGTGTGTGCACGCTCTGCTGGACATGACCTATCTGCAGCCTCATTTGGCCTCATTTCTTCCCAGAGTCAGATCTTCCTCTTGCAGCCTGACCAGAACCTTTTCTTCTTCTCCTGTTTCTTCTTCTTCTTCTTCTTCTCCTCCAGCTGCTGTAATAATCCAGTTCTCTCTCCCACCAGTCTGATGACAGGAACTCCAGCTGGTGCAGAAACTTGATCAAACTTTCAATAAAGAAAACATTCATTTCTTTATTGAAGTTGGATGAAGGCAGAATTTTGATTGAGTGAAAATATTGGAGCGAGTCAAACCGTGATGGTGGATCTGAAGAGGAAACAGGAATGAGGATCTCAGAATAAGGTTCTGGATCCAGGATGGGAACCGACGCTCAGAGATCCACCGGGTCGAGGGAAAACTTCAGACAGTAATCTGTCGTTTTGATCATTATTAATGAATAAAAAATGTCATAATGAAGTTCAGCCTCTCAAAGATCAACAAACTCATTTCTGAAGAACTCTGAATCGGAAGACATTTTACATAAATAAATAAATGGATTATTTAGTCTCTGTAAACAAACTTGCCCTTCAAAATATAAATATGAATCTTCGGCTCAGACGGGAAAACAGGAAAAACGTCGGTTAGTGGGAAAAAGTGTAAACTTCCTGCTTTTATTGAAACTGTGTTTTTTCATTAAAGCGTCTTTAGCGATGAAGCTAACTGCCTCGGTGTTCAGCGTTTTGCTTTTGGCCTTCAGGATTTTCATGAATCGCCTCAGTGGCTCCGCTGGCTGCTGCTCTGACGTTCTCAGTTTTAGTGGCTGAAATCTCCAGCTAACGAATGATGACAATTATTCCAACAACCGATTAATTCAGTTTATGTTTTCGACAATCGTGATTAAACCGGTGTAATTATTTCAGTTGTAAATTTTTCATGTTTTTAGTGAGGAATCGTGAGAAATGAATCGTTTGAGCTGCAGCTGTTTGGTCAGCCTGGAAACGTCGGTCACTTCCCCCCGCAGGTTCTCTTCCTTCTCGTTGCTTTAGCGTGAGGCGGCCGGCCCGGTCCAGGCGTCCGGCCCGGTCCAGGTGTCCGACCCGGTCCAGTTGTCCGGCCCGGTCCAGGCGTCCGGCCCGAGGCGCCGTCCATCATGTCTGTGTTCTGGCTCAGCTGCTGGCTCGACGTTCAGCAGAGAGCAGCAGGTCGTTGATCTGGCTGTGATTAGTCAGGTCTGAACGGGACCTAGAACTGGGTTCTGGTTCTGTAGGAATGTTCTGTTGCTTCTGTAACTGTTTGGTTCTGTAGAGGATCTGGGTCCAGAGATACTGAGTTCTCAGATTAAAGTCACGCTGATCCAGGATGTTTTGGTGGCTTGTTGCCCCTTTAGCCTGTTTTCCTGTCTAAACTGAAGCAGAGGTTTTACTGTCCGTTTTAACTGTTATAGTTTATTTATTTTATATTTTTAAATTGTTCTCCAGCTGCAGCGTTGAAGCTTTTTCCAAGTTTACGGTGACAGAACGAATTATGAGGATATTTTATGGTCCTGTTGTGATAAAAATGATGAGAAACTGTTTAGTGTTTCCACAGATGGAGCTTCTGGCCTTTCATCATATTTACTGATATTTATTCATGTTGTTGTGAAACAAACAGTGGAGAAAACAGACATGAAATCTTATTGATCAGAAACAAACTGATCAGAGTGTTCATCTGATTTTATCAGCCTCTTATTGATCATAATCCCAGATTATTAATAATGATCAATACTGGATGATTATTGATCGTAATAATGACTTTTATCACCTTTAGATCTGATTTCTGGCTGTTGATGTTTCCGAGGTCAGCAGAGCAGAACTGGGTAGTAACTAGTTACATTAACTTCAGTAACTTCTTAGAAAAATGTACTTTTACTGCACGGTACTTTTATTTTTACTTGAGTAACTTTATTATGAAGTATTTTTACTCTTACTGGAGTAAAATTTCAGGATTTTCTTCCCACTGAATGAAGAACAAACATGTTTTATAATGAAAGAAACTGATTTGGAAACATTTCTTTTGCCTGAGTTTGTTATTTTTTGTTACATGAATTATTAATTATTACTGATTCTCCTTCAGTTTTGCCTCTGGGTTTCCTCCCATTTGAGCTGGATTTCTCTGTTTGAACATCAACTGGGCCAGTCAGCAAACCGCAGAGGTTTCAGGATCGTACTCTGAAATAATCGTCAATTAATCAGTTAATCGTCAACGGGAGTACAAAGACCATCGGTGGACAGAACATCGCACTCAGAGCAGAAATCAAGACAAAACTTTACAAAAATACAAACATCTTACAGTTTTCTAACTGTCGTATGAAACGGTTTGAGTCCATACTGAAAAATCTGCACAACAATCTGAAATTTCTTAATCTGATTAATCATCAGAATAATCGATTACTAAAATAATCACAAGTTGCAGCTTGTTCAGAGATTATGGTTCTTAGACTGAGGAAACGATTTAAACCGAGTCCTCTGAACTCTGACCAGCTTCAGACTGTTGGCTGTAGTGTGTGTGTGTGTGTGTGTTGTGTGTGTGTGTGTGGGTGTGTGTGTACAAACTTGTGTCTGTTATCGATCTGTAGCGACCTGCAGTCAAACACAATTAGGTGTGAATTCCCCAGATCGTATCGACAGCAGTGATGGTGTGTGTGTGAGGAGGAAGGCGTGTGTGTGTGTGTGCTGGGTCAATAGCAGACTCTTCACACACACTCCGGCGGTGTGTTTGTGCTGCAGAGCTGCTGGATCTACAGCATGTCAGAGCAGCAGCTTTACGTCACTTTAAAAGTTCATTTCTCCTCCTCTGATCACCATCGATCTGCTGCTTCACCTGCTGTGGGTGTGGGTGTGTGGGTGTGTGGGTGTGTGGGTGCGTGGGCGTGTGTGTGTGGGTGTGTGGGCGTGTGTGTGGGTGTGTGTGTGTGTGTGGGTGTGGGCGTGTGTGTGTGGGTGTGTGGGCGTGTGTGTGGGTGTGTGTGGGTGTGTGGGTGTGTGGGTGCGTGGGCGTGGGTGTGTGGGCGTGTGTGTGGGTGTGTGTGGGTGTGTGGGTGTGGGCGTGTGGGTGCGTGGGCGTGTGTGTGTGGGTGTGTGGGCGTGTGTGTGGTGTGTGGGTGTGTGTGGGTGTGTGGGTGCGTGGGCGTGGGTGTGTGGGCGTGTGTGGGGTGTGTGTGGTGTGTGGGTGTGGGGTGTGTGGGCGTGGGGTGCGTGGGCGTGTGTGTGTGGGTGTGTGGGCGGTGTGTGTGGGTGTGTGTGGGCGTGTGTGTGGGCGTGTGTGTGTGTCGGTGTGTGGGTGTGTGGGCGTGTGTGTGTGGGTGTGTGGGCGTGTGTGTGTGGGGGTGTGTGTGTGGGTGTGTGGGCGTGTGTGGGTGTGTGGGCGTGTGTGGGTGTGTGTGGGTGTGTGGGCGTGTGTGTGTGGGTGTGTGGGCGTGTGTGTGTGTCGGTGTGTGGGTGTGTGTGTGTGGGTGTGTGGGCGTGTGTGTGGGGTGTGGGCGTGTGTGTGGGTGTGTGTGGGTGTGTGGGCGTGTGTGTGTGGGTGTGTGTGGGCGTGTGTGTGTGTCGGTGTGTGGGTGTGTGGGCGTGTGTGTGTGGGTGTGTGGGCGTGTGTGTGTGTCGGTGTGTGGGTGTGTGGGCGTGTGTGTGTGGGTGTGTGGGCGTGTGTGTGTGGGGGTGTGTGTGTGGGTGTGTGTGTGTGGGTGTGTGTGCGCGCACACGTGTGTGTATTTGTATGTTGGCTGATCTCAAACCTCCCAAAGTCGCAGCTTCAGAACGGATTAGCTGCTGTGAAATCAGTTGGCGGCTGTTGTCATGGTAACCTTGTTTTCTCCACTGTTCTGAGATCGATCTGATTGGCTCCTACCCCTCACTTCCTCCCACGCAGCCAATCACGTTGGCTCAAGGCACTTACAGACGGACTGATTCCGACCAATCAGAGCAGAGCTTGCTTAGCAGCTTATTGGCCAATTTATGGAGCTAAATTAGTCTCAAGACGTTTTTGGATCTTTTGTCATTAATTCAGCCCCGCACACATTTAGAGTCACACACACACACACAGCAGCACACTTTGTGATGCAGAACTGAAACAGCTGTTGGAATCCCAGTGAGACCGACTGAACTCATCATGTCCAGCTGGTTCTGATGGATTGGACTGGACCCAGCGCCCATCAGCCAACATTATACCAGGTTCTGGTTCTGCTCGGCTGGTTGTTTGGGTCGGTTTCAGCCTGCGAGTCTCGGCTGGCCCGATTCAGAACCTCTGATCTGACCTCTGACCCCACCAGATGCTCCTACCGCCAAACTCTGACCCACCAGCTCTGGTTTCCTATCTCCACGGCAACGACTGACCCCAAAGAGCCGTTTATTTCAGAATAAAACTTTCTCAGCTGGTAGTTCAGTGGGTTCTACTCAGTTTCAGTTTGGTTCAGTTTGGTTCGGTTTGGTTCGGTTCGGTTCAGTTTGGTCGGTTTGGTTCGGTTCGGTTCAGTTCGGTTCGGTTCAGTTTGGTTCAGTTCAGTTTGGTTCGGTTCAGTTTGGTTCGGTTCGGTTCAGTTCGGTTCAGTTTGGTTCGGTTCAGTTTGGTTCAGTTTGGTTCGGTTCGGTTCAGTTTGGTTCGGTTCGGTTCAGTTTGGTTCGGTTTGGTCGGTTCGGTTCGGTTTGGTTCGGTTCGGTTCAGTTTGGTTCAGTTTGGTTCGGTTCGGTTCAGTCAGTTCAGTTTGGTTCGGTTCAGTTTGGTTCGGTTCAGTTTGTTCAGTTTGGTTTGGTTCGGTTCAGTTCAGTTCAGTTTGGTTCGGTTCAGTTTGGTTCGGTTCGGTTCAGTTCGGTTCAGTTTGGTTCGGTTTCAGTTTGGTTCAGTTTGGTTCGGTTCGGTTCAGTTCAGTTCAGTTTGGTTCGGTTCAGGTTTGGTTCGGTTCGGTTCGGTTCGGTTCTAAATGTTTCCTCTTTATGTCCAGATTTCTGACGGATTCAGGGCTGATCTGAACATCTGCCTCCATTTTCCTAAATAAACTAAATTATTGCTGTTAAGTTTTCAGATGTTTAAAAGCCTTCAGTCTGAATAAACTTTAGTTATTTAAAAGTAAAAACATGGAGCAGAAGAACAGAAACCTGCTGCAGGAGGAAGTTTAACAGAAAAATGAGGAAATGATTCCCAAATCTCCATCAGAGCATCAGTCACTAAACGATGCATTTAGGAACCCCAAAAAGTGGGAATTTACAGTTCTAATGCCTTTAATGAAGTTAGAAAAACTCAGTTTTAGAGCCTGGGGTCAGAGGTCAAACCAGAGCAGGAAAAAATCGTCTAATTTCTCTTCCTGGTTAATTAGTCGGTTCATCTCAGTGTTATATGAATGTTGGCTGAGCTGGTCTGTGTGACACACACACACACACACACACACACACTGACCCAGGAGTGTGTTTAATTTAGCTTTTGTGCGCGGCCAGCGCTAACTGTCCCAGATTATAGTTTGCAGCATTAATTGTTGTGCAGGAGCCAGAGCAGCGAGTTGATGGATGGCGTGGGTGGCGGTGAGTTATGTAAATGAGCTGCAGCGAAAGTCTTCCTCCCACCATGGAAACCAATAATATCAGGTTTTAATTCTCTCTGAGTTCCTGAGTTTTACTTACTGTTGCTGCTGCGACTCATTTAGAGGGAAATAATCGACTCACAGAGACGGAGGAAGCTGTCAGCTCTCTGCTGCAGGCCGCCGCCCGCTGCTGCTCTCACTGCGTCCGTCCGTCTCACAGGAAGAGCTCTGTCTGTCCACTGTCAGCTTCCTGTCTGCAGTCAGCTTCCTGTCTGCAGTCAGCTTCCTGTCCGCAGTCAACTTCCTGTCTGCAGTCAACTTCCTGTCCGGCTGAAGCTGCTTCCTGTCTTTAGTTTTGGGTCTGTGTGGCTCTTCTCTGTGATGAAGATGAGTTGTTCTGGTTTGGAGTCCAGTTCCGACGGATCCATGATGGGTTCATGAAGGTCCAGCAGAACCGTCAGCTCACCGTAAAACCTTAAAATCTGAAAGTGAAGTTTTCAGAATCCAGATATTTATGGAACAAAAACTGAAGGAAGTTTAAGTTCATTTAAAATGAATCCTCAGACCCAGAAAGGCCGGTTCTGTTCGTCTCTGCTGGAGAAAATGAGAATCTTCTGAAGCAGATTTGGAGAAAAGTGTGTGTGTGTGTGTGTATGTGTGTGTGTTGTGTGTGTGTGTGTGTGTGTGTGTGTGTGCGCTGGCGGGTCTGGGCGCTGCTCAGTGTTTGTGTCTGTTTTCGTGTCGGACTTGGATCGCCGCCCTGCATCGCGGCGGGCGGCGCTCGCTGCTTCCTCCTCGGGGCCAGAGAGACGCTAATGGAGGAGGAGGTGGGAGGAATCCAAATGAGGAGACGCTGGATGATGGAGGGTGAAGGTGTGAGATGGATGGAGAGGCGGAGCGTGGGCGGAGGAGGTCAGCCACAGGCGGAGGCGGCTGCAGCTCCATCCAGATGTGGCTCACATCAGATGAATTATTCTGCTGTTAATGTGGAAAACAAACTTGATCCCAGAGTTGATGCATGAAACTGAAACTCTCAATGTTTCAGTTTAACGTTCAGAGGAAACATGGAGGAAATGTTCGGATTCAAAACTGCAACCTGGTTTAATGTGTTGCTCCATCTTTCTCCAGTTCTCCCAGTTTTTACCATCAGATAATAAACCAACAGGTTCCAGTTCAGCTGCCTACAGATTTGATGTATTTTAAGCCAAATATTAATACTTCAGTCAGATAATCTGGCTTTTATTCCACCGTTTATCTTCTTTCTCGTGGTTTTCATCATTCATGCTTCCGGTTTCCTGCAGTTTTTCTCTCCGGCCAACTTTCCTTTCTGAGTTTGTATCTTTTGGTTTTCCCGCTTTAATCAGCTGATCTCCTCATGAGCTTTCAGCCAAACTTCTGCGACGGCGTCTGCAGTAATCTGCGTCCCGATGCTTCAGTCAACACAGATTAACTCGCAACATTTGTCTGCAAACTGGAGCCAGAGAGAAATATTAAAGTTATTAAAGTGAGAAGTAAAGAACCTGCTGGGCGTTTTGCTGCCTGAGGATGAGGATGATGATGATGATGATGACGGTCCGGTTGTTTGTCCAGAAATATCCGGAGGTTTCTACAGGGAAGCGTTGCGGCGGATCGATGCTGCCTCTGGAGAACGCAGTAATCACAGCAGCAGCTCCACGCCGCCCGCTGAGAGGCTTAGTTAAAAATACAAAGAGTGGGTTTCTGCCCACACCCCCCACACGTGCACGCTCACATGCACGGCCGGTCGCGCCTGGCAGCAGCATCAGCTGCGTGTGAGGAGGAGAGACGGAGGGAGTGAAACCCGGCGGAGGACCGGAGCCGCAGCGCTTCGGGCGAAGCACCAATCAATACTCTCCACAGAAAGCTCTCCCACGCAGGGCGGGCGGCGCTGAAAACGCTGCCGCTTCGCCTCCCTGACCTCTGCTCTCCATACGCACCGGCAGAAAAAGTTTCTCCTTGTTTTCCAGAATTAGACTTTCCAACGTTTCTGTTTAAAAGCTGTTTTATTTCCCTGAAACTCTGCTGAAGGCCACAGTTTGTCTCCAGGTTCTGATTCTGACTGTCTGAAACCTCCAGCAGATTCTGGACTCGATGTTTATGAAGCTTCAGGCTGCCAGACATCTTCAGCAATAACTTATTATTATTCAGTAAAACCCTGGCTTTACTTTCACCATGTTATTAATTCATTAGAAATGTCACAATTTCAAAATCAATATTTAATTAGCAAACTACTTGTTAACCACAAGTTAAATATTTTGGTAGCTAAATGTTTGGGGTCTTTAGCTCTGAGATGAGAACCAAATATTTAGTTTGGAGATAAACATTTAGCTAATTAAAGATTTTGTTTGAAACTGTAACATTTATAGATGAATTAATAACATAAAGCCCCATTTTTTAATCTAAACCAAATAATTGCTGCTTTATGTGAAACTTTAAACTTAAAACTGCAGTTTGTAACTTTTATAAAAAGTATTTTTCATATTTGTTGAAATGTCATGACAGAATGTAATGGAACAGATAATCTGAAAACATTTAGCTCCCAGTGCTAACAAGAAACAACCAATCAGAGACAGGAGGCGGACCTTCGCGCTATCAATCACCCCTCCATGTGGCGCTGCTCATCTCTCCCCTCCTTGCCTTCCTTGCTCCGTGTTGCACAGCAGCTAGCACTGTCACGATGCTAAGGCTAGTTAGCGTAGCCACCGATGACAGCAGATAAACCCTTAACAGTAACTTGTTTCTCCACCATCAGCAAATTTAGCAGCGAGTACATGAGGATGATTAAAATGAACAGATCTTTTAAGTTTACTTGCACAACAATAAACCTTTTTAAATGATGATTAAAGATCCAAAACATAAAAAGGGCTTTGAACTTTTACCTTATTACAAGAAAAACAGGACAATTTCCATCTGGACCCGACCTGGATCTGGTTCTGATGAATGAAATTCACAGATGGAGAAACTTTAACATTTAAAGTTGTGCAGAAAGAACTGTTAAAGAAGCTGGTTGGGTTTCCAGCCTAATCTGCTCTTCATCCCTCCTTTTATTTGTCCTTTAATTGCTTGACGGCGTTTTTTCATGACGCCATGTTGGATGTTTTCATTAAACGGCTGATTAGACGGAGGGAGGCGCTGAGAGAATGAAGGGATTAATACAAAAAGAGTCCGTAATTACACAGCAAGGTCAGCCGGCGTTAGCTTCATTATGGACCAAACAGCAGCAGGAGGAACTCGGGACATCACAGCAGAACCAGCAGCAGAACCAGAACATCACAGCAGAACCAGCAGGGTTACATGTTTAGCATTGTTAGCATGGTTAGCATTGTTAGCATTGTTAGCATGGTTCCTTAGTAAACTCCCAGCTGTTTCTGTATGGAAAGCTGTTAAACAATAATTTGGGTTATTCAGCCCATCATAAGAAGAAAAAATGGGAGTTAATTTTTTAAGTTATATTCACAATTTTATTCATTCACTTGGGAATGTTGGTTTCAAAATATTGAAATAGCAACTATACTAAATATTTATTTAGCAAACTAAATATTTATTTAGCTTAATCTAAAATATTTAGTTAGAAGTTTGGGTCTGAGAATTTAGTTCAATAAATATTAAGTAAGCAAGCTGGCTTAATATTTAGTTTAGAATATTAAAAATATTCACTTTGTTAAGTAAATATGGATCTTCAAACTAATTATTTAGCTTGAACATAAATATAGCAGAAATGACTGCAAACCTTCATTATGTTAAATATTTTTACTGAAAATGAAAATCATTCAGAAATATTTCCATATTTCCTTCATGTTTCCGTCTCGATGTCCAACATGGAGTCCTGCCAGCAGCAGGTGGGGGTGGGGCGCCGAATCATCTCATCCATCTCCTTGATGGACCAACTGTTCCTCATCACAGGAAGGCTACACACACACACACACACAGCAACACACACACACACCTCTGAAAGCGTGTAAACGGCCGTGTGCTCTGACCATGACTCCCCGCCCAGAGAGCCACTTAATCAGCCGTATGGTCCGACCGACCGGTCCGACCTGTACCATCCCCCCAGGCCGTTAAGCTCGTTAACGAGATCGGATCGGACCGGACCGGATCGGGACGCTTCATGTGGTGAGAGATGAGCGAAGAACAGGAACGCAGCAGAGATGATCGAGAGCCAAGAGCTGAGAGCTGAGAGCTGAGAGCTGAGAGCCTGCTGCAGGAAGAGAATCAGAGTTTACAAACACACACACACACACACACCCCATACAGAAACACACACACACACACACACACCCCATACAGAAACACACACAGAAACACACACACCCCATACAGAAACACACACAGAAACACACACACCCATACAGAAACACACACAGAAACACACACACCCCATACAGAAACACACACAGAAACACACACACCCCATACAGAAACACACACAGAAACACACACACCCCATACAGAAACACACACAGAAACACACACACCCCATACAGAAACACACACAGAAACACACACACCCCATACAGAAACACACACAGAAACACACACACCCCATACAGAAACACACACAGAAACACACACACGCCTTCAGGGTTGCTCTGACTTTGTGGGACATGAAGATGTTAAACCTTTGAAAGTGTTTTCTGTTCTGCTGCTTCTCTCCTCATTTTATTTTGTTTTTCTTCCGTTTTATTCATATTTTATCACCTTTGTGAAATTTTTTCATTCCTTCAACCGTTTATAGTTACTTTAATGTCCTGTGCAGATATAAAGTGAGTGTGAAACGCCTGTAACAGCCGAGCTGAAGGTCTGGGTGATAGCTGGGGGTTAGCGGCGTTCTGGCGGAGGAAGCTGAATGCTGCGGGCAGCGTCTGATCCAGCAGCTCAGGGTTTGTTTCCCTGCAGCTGGAACACAAGCTGCTGCTGCTGCTGCCTTTAAGGCTTTGAGGCGCAGGAACGCCGCGCTCCGGCTGGGGATCGGCCGTAATCATCTGCCTCGGTTCAGACGGACAAACATTCAGCCTCTTTAAATCTGGACCTTAACTTTCCAGAAACTGGAGTCGGCCTCCGTTTGTCCTGCAGGTTTAACCCTTTAGTCTCCTCTTGTTCACAACGTTATGCGGCTTTTGCAAAACTCTGAACACAGATTTACAGTATGACCATCTGAAAGCTCAGATCACCAGAAACAATCACACCTGATTTCACATCAACGTTTCATCAAACCTTCAGAAAATAGAATCAGCTCACCGTCTGCAGCGAACCATTATCTTATCAACTATTCTGACGATTAATCGATTAATCGGATAAAAACAATGGTCTCGTCCGACAGATTTTTCCTTTAACCACTTAAACCTTCGTTACATTAAAGGATGCAAATAAATAATTCAATTCATTTTTAAATGGAATCATTAAATTTAAGAGCTGAATCTGAATCCCTGCTTTTCATCAACGACATTTCATTGATCCTGAATTATGGGATAAATTCATTTTATTATTATTATTATTATTATTAATTTTTACACCAGATCAATGAGTCCCAACACATTTGCATGTTACAAAACGTGATTTTCCACAGTAAATAGATTAATTGTATGAATCTACAGTAAAATATTCTTTTTTCCAAACACAGACCTGAAGGTTCATTCAGCCACATGAAGCAGAAACATGTTGGGCCAGACGGATGGAGAAGAAAACCTGAGGTGACCTTTGACCCCCTCTTCATATTACCCTGCCCCCCCGCCGCGCTGAAGCAGCGCTGCTCATTCCTCGACTCGCAGGAATTAGATGATTGTGGCTGATTTGCTGCTATCTGGGTCACGGTCCTAATGAAAAGGGCTGATTCGGAACGAGGCGACTGGAAATGAAATGTCATTAGAAAGAGACTCGTTCAGATCTGAGCCGCTGATTCAGAGTCAAATGAAGCTGCTGCGCGGCAGCAGGCTGCAGATTATGCTTTTTAATTTCCATAAGCAGCCATATTCAGCAGAGAGTAAACAGGAATACGATCAGCTTCGCATCAGAGCAGATTTAAAGAGACGGCGTTTGGTTCGCTCTGCTGTTTGTTCTCGCTCAGAATCAGATCCATTCGCCACGTTTGTCCTCACAAAGCAGGAACCTGAAACAGGCATGTGAAAAACCGGAGCTGCTCCTGAACGCAACGTTCAGCCGTTAAACTGCTAACTGCCTGTAGCTAACAGTCAGACGTTAGCAGCTTCAGTTGGGTTAGCTAAAAATGTTTCATTCTGTTACAAATGTCAGTTTAAAACTAAACATTTAATTAACCAGCAAAACTTTTAGCTTAAAGCTAAATATTTACTGAGTGATCTAAATATTTAGCTAACTGTGTAAATATTTGGTTTGATGCTAAATTGTTAGCTTGCTAATATTAAGGAAGAGTAAATAACATTAACTTTGGACAAAAAGTTTGGCTCCTTCTTCCTTAAAGTCCCGGGATCTCTGGCAGGCGGGCTGCGGCTGGACAAAGTGAAACCACGACACTGCGCGTTGACGTCACAGATCACAGAGTTTAATTCCACACAAAACAACGCATGAATCAATTAACAAAACTGCAGAGGTACAGAGATATATATATTCATTACCTGTAACAGGAAAAATAGAAAAAGAAACACAAAGAAAACAAGGGGGGCAAAGACGCGTCTTTGGAGAAAGCTTTATGCCAAAAAGCAAAACAGTGGTAGCATTCTGAATTTCTGAGGCTTGCATGAAATTTTATACTGAGTGGGGTGTTTCTTCAATTTAATATATTCAATTAAGGCGTTCCGCTCTCTAACCAATTAGAAACTCCCGTAGGGACTAAGGGAAACTTGAGAAGTCTCCTAATTTACAGCGAAGTTCCAAAGGCGTCTGGTTTCTGTCGAGAGACAAGGGCGGACCAGTTAATCTTGGAGGATACCAGGTATGAATGTCCCCGGCGCCGAGAGTCTTAAGATAAGATTTCGCAGACACCCTCGGAATCTGACGTCTCTTCCATTATTTCTCCTAACGTTCTCGAAGAGACTTGCATCTGGTAATTTTCAAGGAAATGTTATCTTTGCAAACCCCAGTTTTTGCTTTTGCACAGTCAGCACCCCAAAAGATTGAGTTCTGCCAAAATAATACATAAAATCCACAGGACAAAATAAAGTATAATTCCTGAGCCATTTTCTAATAGTAAAGAAAACATTTTCATTCAAACAATTTCCATTTGCTTCTAATATCGTCACAGATAATACAGTTTTTTCAAATACATTCGTCCTTTAGTAGTTTTAAAATTAGATAATACAATCTTCAGTAAACATGATATTAATACTTAGAGATTAAATGTTACGGGGTTTCAATCTTCTATTTTGCATTAGTTTTACACCATCGCAGATGCTGGCCTCCGGCAGGTCTCCCCCCAACTGCCTGCAGGAATGCTAATTTATAGCTCTGTGTTCTAGCCGGGCCTCAAAAGGCCCCATTTAGTGATCTGCATTCTGACCCCTGTCTGTCCGGTTCAAAACAAGAGTATCAAACCTACCCTTTTTACACATGCGTAAAATTAACTGTATCAAGTACTAGAATTAATCCTTTTTCTTAACACTAACTAAATACTTTCTTAGCATTCTAATTTTATTTTTCATCAATTAAATATTTGGCTCCAATTCAAATATTTGGCTTCAAACTAAAAGCTTAGTTTGAAATCAGATATTTAGCTAGCTAACTAGTTAGCTTTCTATAACTTCATCTAAATATTTAGCTAGCAGGTGTAAAAAAAAGAGGATCATTTAATGCTAGCTTTGGACAAAAAGTTTTGGCTCTTTCCTCTTTTCTCTCCCGAGTCCTTGGCGAGTGGCGGCGTCCTGCTAAAACGAAACAACAACAAAGCGTGTTGACGTCAAAGATCACAGAGTTTAATCTCATACAAAGCAATGAACAACAAAGCTGCAGAGGAACAGAGATATGCACCTTTCTCATAAAAATAAGACACACAAGGGGAAGACAAACGAACACAAAACACAAAGACAAAAAAAGGCAAAAATAGCGGCCGCTCTCTTTCTCTCGGCGTGCTCCGTGTACGTAATTTTTATACCAAATAGGTGTTTCCCTATTTAATATATGCAGCCAAGGCGTTCCGTTCTTTGACCAATTAGAAACTCCCTCAGGGACTCAGAAAAACTTGGAAACTCCCCTCATTATGGCAAAGGTGTCTGGTTTTTGTCTAAGTAAAAGGGCGGACCACTTCGCGTTCATCTCCGTCTGGTACGGGGAGAGGCGCCAAGAAGTCTCTTGCCCCCTATCGGAATGTAAATTTATTACTCTGTCTTCAGCGGGGGAGGAAAAAAGCCCTGCTTGTTTAAATGTCTGCTATTGTCAGCTCCCACATGCTCAACAGAAAACTGTTCCAAATAAAAGTGTTGGCTATACCTTTACACATGTCGTATATTAGCTGTATTAAGCACCAAAATAATCATTATTTCTTAACACAGGCTAAACATTTAGCTCTGCGCTAGCGGCAGAAGTGTCCGCCTCTGTTTCTTCAGATCTGCTGAATTTTTCCCATAAATCTTGAGGATCATCAGGAAGTGTTCTGGTGGATCTGAGCCGGGTCACATTGTTCTTTTGGGTCAGCAGTGGTTCTGGTCTGGAAGCTCCATCATGGAGGCCACTTTGTCTCTTTCTTATCCTTAGATCCTGACCTCTGACCTTAGCTGAGGCAGTGAAGCCTTGGGGTGGTTCTGTTGAGTCTGTCTGCAGGTTCTGGTTCTGCTGAGGTTCTGTGGAGACCCAGAACCTTACAGATGGTTCTGGAACATTTTCCACTTTGTTCATTTTGGTGTTTTTATATCTGGACTCGATTCACCCTTTTCATCCTGCTGCCAGGCAGGTTCTGTTTCTCGGTTCTGGTCGGGTTTCGGTTTGGCTGGTGAAGTTAAACTACAGCAGGATTGGGATTAATTATTATCTTCAGGAATAAATCACGAGGAAACCGACTTGCAGCAGAAATGTGTCTGCATGTCACTCCCTTCAAACAGAACCTTTCCGTGTGAGAGGAGATGATGATCGGATCTTCATCAGGTTGGTTCTCATGTTCTGAGAGAACCGGCGGTCCCAACAGAGACATGATGGAGCAAACAGAGCCGAGGAGGAAAACCGTCTGGAGATGTTTCAGATCAGATGCTGGGAGGTAGCCATGTTTCCTGAAAGCACCAGACGGCTGCTGCTGTGTGTGTGCGTGTGTGTGTGTGGGCGTGTGTGTGTGGGCGTGTGTGTGTGTCTCATCCTGCAGGCGTCCGTCTGCTCCTCTCCTGGTTTTATGTGGTTTGTGTCGCCACGCTGTAATATCCCGGCTCTTATTGGATAACTTGATTCTGATTCTGAAGACATCCCATAGTCGGGCCTGGTTCCAGTCAGCATGGTGAGAATCAAACATCGCTAGCATGATCCGCCGCAGCCTCAGCAGCTAACCAGCAGAAAGATTTCATTTGATTTAACTGCATGTTTTTGCATCACCATGTTTGTGAAATCACACAAATACAAATTTAACACCAATAATTTAGGATATTTAATTTGTCACAAGGGGGGAAAATGAGGATTGATTTTTTTAAGTCATATTTTCACCCTGTTATTCATTCTAAATGTCAGTTTCAAATTTAATATTCAGTAAGCTAGCTAGCTACGAAGCTCCAAGCTAAACATTTAGCTCTGAGCTAGCTAGCTAAACATCCAGTCATCTCTGTCTAACTTCATCTTGACGTTCTCTGGTTTTACAGATCAGAAAACATTTGATCTTTTAACAGATCAGCATCTTTTTGCTCGCATCACATCCTGGCAGCGAAACGCTTTTTCTAAATAAATGTAATTTTTTCTCTTATTTTTAAAATGTTTTCCAGTGAAATAGTTTTGTTATTCTGCTAATATTTTGACTTTATTCTCATAACTAAACCTCTGGTTGAAATCAAATCCACTTTATGAAAATATTTTTTTGTTAGTAATTTGAGCAGGAAAATGAGATGAGTTCTGGAAGTGCTGGTTTCGGACCGGTTGGACCTGCAGCGTTTCTGTCTTCTGCTCAGATGAAAACATTTTATTAAATATCAGCAGCCGGAGTCGGACCGGTCCGGATCCAGCCGGATCAATGATCCATTCGGAGGTTCTGAGTCCGGAACCACTCCGGACTCTTCTGATGGACACTGAAGCTACAGAACCAAGCCGAAGCTTTATTGATTATTGATTTCCAGCGGCTGAAGCGGGTCCGGTTCTGCCCCAGTTCTGGCCCGGAGTACAGCAGGAAGTTCTGTTGTGGGAGTCGGACACTAACCTGTTTGGGGTTATTAATATTTATTAATGACGCCGTCGGATTGATTCGTCCTTCAGAGGCAAAACTCTTAAAGTGGTTTGTAAAGTTAATGAAATTCAGATTCTTTTACCTTTTATTTGCTGCAGGATGAAACTGCAGTCATGAATTTTACATTTTTATTCTTCTGGTCGGATTGGAAACAGTTTCCTGTCCCTGATTCGGACGTCCAGAAAATATTTCCTTCATGGAACCAAAGATTAAAAAATGATTTTAATCACAAGATCAAAGTTTTGAGCAGAACAAAGTCATAAAAATGAGAAAGTTTCTAGCTGACCTTCTCAGTTGATGATTCCTAACTTTTTTTGTCGTATTATTTAGAATTTATTCACAAATTATTTATATTTTTTCTCGTATGTTTTTTTAAATATTGACGTTTTTGTCGTATTAATTACGTTTTTTCTCATATTTAAATTTTTTTCTCATTCTGAAATATTTTTATCTCTCAAACATTTCACCATGCTGGAGTTGATTCTGACAAACCAGCTGCCAGGCCCAGTCAGAACTTTGACTAGACCACCACAGACCCTGCTGCTGTTTGTCCTACAGAGAGGCTCATGATTGTGACCTTTGACCTTTAACTGAGGCCTGCAGAGTCTGAATCGAAGCTCTGGGGTTTCTGGTCTTTTCTCTGAGCTTCAGGCCCTGACCTCTGACCTTTGGCTGAATCTGCTGGGATGTCCAGTCCTGGGAAGGGAAGAGATGACCTTTGACCTCTCCCAGGTTATGGCTGATTTAACTCACCGACCTGCTGAGAGGAATTTATCCAGTGATGAAACAGAAACTGAGAGACGATTGGCTCAGAGTGTGTGTGTGTTTATGTTGGGGTGTGTGTGTGTGCGTGTGTGTGTGGGTGTGTGTGTGTGTGTGTGTGTGTGTGTGTGTGTGGGTGCTCGTCCCGCTGAGCCCCGTGGCAGAACCGGATCTCTCCCTGCCAGCTGTCTCAGACGGCCCTCGGTTTTTGGCAGGAAGTCAGCTGAGCGGATCTTTGTCTCGGTTTCGGTGTCGTTTGGACGGGTTCTGTAGAGCCGGTCTTCTCGTGGCGCCAGGTGGACTGTGGCTCGGTTCTGACTGGCGTGACCCCGCCTGGCGGCCGCCGGCTGCTTCAGTTATCGGAGCGGCTCGTATGGTGTCGGCCGGGTGGCGGTCCAAATGCAAGTCCGGCTGAAAGCAGGAGATAAGTCGGCCGGAACCAGCCGCCAACACGGCGGCGGAAAATGCGTGAGGCGTTTATGATGTCTGCATAATCGGGCCTTGATTTGGGTCCATTCATGCTGGTTCTGCTGGCGCTGAGCGCAGAACCAACGCGCGGCCGCGTAATGACTCACATTAGAAACTCAATTACAAGCTTCTGACTGGATCCGCGAGGCGGGGCTGGGATCTCCAGAACCGGGCCGGACTGAACCCAGCAGGAGTTCAGTCCGGCTGCAAACAGAACCGGCTTCATTATTCCACCATCAACACAAATCTGCATGGCGGCAGGAGCAGGAAGCGGCCGGCTTCATTTCCTGGGATTCATCACGGTTCGGCTCAAAGACGCTTTCACCTTTCAGCTCAGATCCAATAAACTCTGAAACGAAACGAAGCAACACTTCCCTCAAAATTAGGATTCATTATCATGTTTACCCGGTTCGCTCTCGCTACGGTGGCCCGCAGGTTCAAACGGCTAAGCAATGCAGAGACATGAATGATGCAAACTACAAAACTCACCACAAAAATGAAAACGAAAAACGCAGCAACCAGAGGAAAAAGAAACAAATCCAGAAAAACAGCATCAAGCTTCAAATGCTGCAAACTCGCTGCACAAAACAGAAGTCCTCCAGACCACTAGGGGGAGTCTGGAGGACGTTACGTTGTCTACGTAATGTTACCCAGAAACCCTGGATCCGTTTTCCAGTTTGACACTTTGTGCTTTTGTTGCGTGTTTCTTGGTGTTTTTCTGTCGGTGTGTTTTGGGGTTTACATCGTTGAGATATTTGCAGCTTCTTGCTCTCATTCTGCGTATAAATGTCTGAAACATCGGCAGGAAACAGGAAGCAGGAAGCAGGAAGCACAGAACATCTGAGACTCAAATGTCCAGAAAATTCATCTGACATTTCTGGTGAGAAAGAGTTTAGTTCAGATCATTCAGATTTATTCATCTGGACATGGATTATTTATCAGCATTTCTCTTATTAACTCATTTATTAATTATATTTGATGTTTTTGAACCAAGAACAACTTTTAGATCCAGAAAACAAACATCTTTAATTTAGCTGGATTGTGGGATTTTAACAGTTGCAAACGGAGGCCTGGTGTATTGCTGCAGGATCGTGTGTGTGTGTGTGTGTCTGTGTTTTATCATCACATTAAAATATTTTTTCTTTAGATTTCTGATTATTTGTTGTTTGTTTTAATCAATAAACCGAAATCTGTTGAATATTTAGAACTACGTTTTCTAAGTTTGACTCCAGGACATTTTGCCTTCTGGGCTTCCGTACTTCAGAGAAACATTAATAAACATGTTTTGCTGAAATGAGAGGAAGAAACAAAAAGAAACGAGGTTTTAATGTTTTCCTGGTTTGTTTCCTCTGATCCGTTCGGATCCGACCGGTTCTGTTTGGGATCTCACATCTTCTTCCCTGAACACTGAAAAAAAAGATCAAGAGATCAAACTTCTGTTGATTCAACACAACAAATCAAATTAAGTTCATTCAAGTTCAGTTATGAAGTTAAACATGTAAAGTTTGAAAAACTAAATTCAGTAACTGGAAAAGTTATTTTAAGTTGGAGCCACATTCAGTTTTTTTAGTGTAGATTCATTTTTGATTTAAAATGTTTTTCTGTAAAAGTTTGAGATGCAAAAACGACTCAGTTCTGACGGAGTGTGTTTCCTGACGGAGTGTGTTTTCCTGACGGAGTGTGTTTTCCTGACGGAGTGTGTGTTTCCTGACGGAGTGTGGTTTCCTGACGGAGTGTGTGTTTTCCTGACGGAGTGTGTGTTTCCTGACGGAGTGGTGTTTCCTGACGGAGTGTGTGTTTCCTGACGGAGTGTGTGTTTCCTGACGGAGTGTGTTTTCCTGACGGAGTGGTGTTTTCCTGACGGAGTGTGTGTTTCCTGACGGAGTGTGTTTTCCTGACGGAGTGTGTGTTTCCTGACGGAGTGTGTTTCCTGACGGAGTGTGTTTTCCTGACGGAGAGTGTGTTTCCTGACGGAGTGTGTTTTCCTGACGGAGTGTGTTTTCCTGACGGAGTGTGTTTTCCTGACGGAGTGTGTGTTTTCCTGACGGAGTGGTGTTTCCTGACGGAGTGTGTGTTTCCTGACGGAGTGTGTTTTCCTGACGGAGTGTGTGTTTCCTGACGGAGTGTGTTTCCTGACGGAGTGTGGTTTTCCTGACGGAGTGTGTTTCCTGACGGAGTGTGTTTCCTGACGGAGTGTGTTTTTCTGACGGAGTGTGGTTTCCTGACGGAGTGTGTGTTTTCCTGACGGAGTGTGTTTCCTGACGGAGTGTGTGTTTCCCTGACGGAGTGTGTTTTCCTGACGGAGAGTGTGTTTCCTGACGGAGTGTGTTTTCCTGACGGAGTGTGTTTTCCTGACGGAGTGTGTTTTCCCTGACGGAGTGTGTGTTTCCTGACGGAGTGTGGTTTCCTGACGGAGTGTGTTTTTCCTGACGGAGTGTGTTTTCCATGACGGAGTGTGTGTTTCCTGACGGAGTGTGTTTCCTGACGGAGAGTGTGTTTCCTGCGGAGAGTGTGTTCCGGACGGAGTGTGTGTTTCCTGAACGGAGAGTGTGTTTTCCTGACGGAGAGTGGGGTTCCTGACGGAGTGTGTTTTCCTGACGGAGTGGTGTTTCTGAACGGAGTGTGTTTCCTGACGGAGTGTGGGTTTCCTGACGGAGTGTGTGTTTCCTGACGGAGTGTGTGTTTCCTGACGGAGTGTGTTTCCTGACGGAGTGTGTTTCCTGACGGAGTGTGTTTCCTGACGGAGTGTGTTTTCCTGACGGAGTGTGTTTCCTGACGGAGTGTGTTTCCTGACGGAGAGTGTGTTTCCTGACGGAGAGTGTTTCCTGACGGAGAGTGTGTTTCCTGACGGAGAGTGGTGTTTCCTGACGGAGAGTGTGTTTCCTGACGGAGTGTGTTCCTGACGGAGTGTGTTTTCCTGACGGGGAGTGTGTTTCCTGACGGAGTGTGTTTTCCTGACGTAGAGTGTGTTCCTGACGGAGTGTGTTTCCTGACGGAGTGTGTTTCCTGACGAGTGTGTTTTTCCTGACGGAGTGTGTGTTTCCTGACGGAGTGTGTTTCCTGACGGAGTGGTGTGTTTTTCCTCCTGACGGAGTGTGTTCCTATCCTGACGGAGAGTGTGTTTCCTGACGGAGTGTGTTTTCCTGACGGAGTGTGTTTTCCTGACGGAGTGTGTTTTCCTGACGGAGTGTGTGTTTCCTGACGGAGTGTGTTTCCTGACGGAGTGTGTTTTCCTGACGGAGTGTGTTTCCTGACGGAGTGTGTTTCCTGACGGAGTGTGTGTTTCCTGACGGAGTGTGTTTCCTGACGGAGAGTGTGTTTCCTGACGGAGAGTGTGTTTCCTGACGGAGTGTGTGTTTCCTGACGGAGAGTGTGTTTCCTGACGGAGAGTGTGTTTCCTGACGGAGTGTGTGTTTCCTGACGGAGTGTGTTTCCTGACGGAGTGTGTTTCCTGACGGAGTGTGTTTTCCTGACGGAGTGTGTTTCCTGACGGAGTGTGTGTTTCCTGACGGAGTGTGTGTTTCCTGACGGAGTGTGTGTTTCCTGACGGAGTGTGTTTCCTGACGGAGTGTGTTTCCTGACGGAGTGTGTTTTCCTGACGGAGTGTGTTTCCTGACGGAGTGTGTGTTTCCTGACGGAGAGTGTGTTTCCTGACGGAGTGTGTGTTTCCTGACGGAGTGTGTTTTCTGTCCAGCTTGTCCGCCTGGATCCTACAAGATGTCGTCGCGGCAACAGGAGTGTTTTCCTTGTCCGGCCAACAGTGTGGCGGAGGAGGAAGGATCGGTGGTGTGTGTGTGTGAGGAAGATCACTTCAGGACTCCTCTGGACAGCCCCTCCACCCCCTGCACAAGTAATGACATCACCCACACACACCTACACACACACATTTCTATCTGTCATCTTTCTGCTTTTAACCAGTTTTCATTTCTGCTGATTCCATAAAGATCAGTTTATGGTTCACCCGTCCTTCACCCTGCATCTCCTCCTCCTCCTCCTCTTCCTCCTCTTCTTCCTCCTCCTCTTCCTCCTCTCATGTTTAATGTGAATAAATCTTTGATTTTCCTGGGAAGCATTCAGGAACGGCGGGACAGAAAGGAAAACGTTCTCACTGTTTCACCGTAATGTTGAACTCATGGATGATCTGAACTGAAACACAATCAGGTTTTTATCACCATGACGACGGTACGGGAACAAAGCAGGGACAAACTCGCCAAAGTTCCCTGGAAACCAGGAAGAAATTCTGGTTCAGCAGCAGCAAAGTGATAAACAATGAAATCAGACTTATACAAAATACAACATAAAATATATAAAAAATAAAATATTGTACAGAAACATTTCAGTGTTAAAAAGGAGCAAACAGCCGGGAAAAATCTAAATGTATCTGAGTATTAAAAGATTAAAACACAATAAACTATTTATAATAAATGACAATAAAATCTGCTGATAACTGTTCAATACCAGCAGGGTGTGAATACTTATTGATCAGGAAGGATCTGTGGAAACGCTGCAGGATTCAACAGTCTGTCTCCAGCCGCGTTTCCTTTCACTTTAAAATGCCTGAATTGAAATTATGAAAATGAATTTGCTAAATGGAAACAGGCCAATTTCACACGTTTCTGATCAATTTTCTGGTTTTGGTTTGGAAATGGAAATAAATTTATTTCACAAAACTGCAATAAAACCACGAGTCACATGATCAGCAGCCAAACACTGCTGAAGAAAACATGAAAACTATTTTTGTTTTTGTTTTTTTGCATAATTGAGGAAATATTTTAAATTTTTTCCATCAAAGTTTTTAATGTAATTTTTCTAAATGAGGATAAAAATATAGATTTTGATCCCAGATTTTCCATCAGCTTGTAGATTTTTTCCTCCTATGCTAACATGCTAACTGGGATTCAAACCCACAACCTTCCTACTGCCAAGCTGCCATTTCAGATCCTCTTGACCTTTGACCCTCAGAGCATCACTGAGAATGTGTCCCTTTCTGTGTCACCGGCCCGTTTCGGACCGTCTGCTGGTTCTGGGAGCCGTTCTGACCCGATGCAGGGTTCTGGAGTAGCGGCGGGTCGGTGGGTCGGCGGGTCTGTGAGCCCTGGCGAGCTTTAATTACAGCATCGATCTCCTGATCCGGCCCAATGGATTCACAGCCGTCTAACGAGCGCATTAATTAAAGTATTGATCTGCTGGTTCTGACCGGGCCCAGACCGGGCTAATCCTGCTTCAGAGGGCGGAGAGGAGGTCCGAAACGTCTCTGCAGCAGAACCGCAGAGCCAAAGCAGATCAGAACCAGAACAAAAACACAAAATCTGAAGCAGATTATTCTAGAAGCCGGAGTTATTATTATGTTTTTATGGAGAGAAAATCATGACGTAAAATCATGGGGGTCTGTAAACATCAGGGTTAATCTGATTAATCGATTAATCTGATTAATCGATTAATCTGATTAAACAATTAATCTGATTAATCGATTACTGAAATCAAGGTCGATTTAGTGATCGATTAATCCTTGACGCGAGTATTTAACTGAAAGAACAACACTCAGAATGAAGTCAAAATTGTACAAATTTAAGATAAAAAAAGCAAAACATGTAAAATTAATGATAAAAAATAAAAGCTTTGTAATTCTAGTTGCAGTTTTAGTTCAAATTCATTTAAAAATCTTCTATTAATCACATTTTTCCATCCAGTTATTAATCACTTTGTTGATGTTCAGCTCAACTTTTGACATGTCGATTTTTTAGCTGCAGATTCATTTTTTATTTTTTACATAATTGGATACAAAAGGTGATGAAAGGCAGATTTTTACAGAATGTGAACCAGGAGATCTGAACAGATTCAGTGTTTAGACTTTTCATTGCTGCTCTGGGTGTGTTTCTGTCGGGACTCTGGGTTTCCCAGGAAACAATTAATAACTAAATTAGTTGATGATTAATACTGCAGATTAATTTCTGGTCCATCGTTAGTAAAAAAAAAACACACAAGCAGAAATGATTGAACCCAAACATTTCAATATTAGATATACATTTTTTAATTCTCATCAGTTCTAGTTTGATCTAAAGGGTTATAAAACAGGGTCTCTGTTATAAAAACATAAAATCTTTCTTACATATGTGCTTAAACTGTCTCCACGCTGTGACAGTTTGTGACCAGATCGATCTGCTTCACCTGCTCTGAGCCGCCGCCTGAAGAAATGCACCAAAAACAGCCAATCAAAGCCAGGAGGCGGGGCTTAGCGCTGCCAATCACTCAAAGCACTAATGGTGAAGAAACAAGTAACAGCTACAGGAAAACAGTTTATCATGCTAACTAGCCTAGCAAGGAGCAAGGAGAGAGGGAGCATACACTAGAGTGATTGACAGCACTGAGACTCTGTTTGGCTCCATGTTTTGTTTCATCCAATCATAGTTCATGTTTTCATGCTGGTCTCCCTGACCCGGTCTGACCCCGCAGGGCCGCCCTCCCCGCCCAGGAGCCTGCGCTTCTCCCTGCGACAGTCCTCCCTGGTCCCTGGACTGGGCCCCGCCCTCGGACTCCGGGGGCCGCGTGGACCTGACCTACAGCGTGGGCTGCCGGCGCTGCGGCCCGGCCCGCTGCGAGTCGTGCGGGCCCGGCGTGGGCTTCGTGCCGCAGCAGGTGGGGCTGACGGAGCGCACGGTGACGGTGGTCAACCTGCTGCCCAACACCAACTACACCTTCAGCGTGGAGGCGCTGAACGGCGTGTCGGACCTGCTGCCCAGCAAGAGCTTCTACACACAGGTCAACGTGTCCACCAGCCTGCCCCGTGAGTCCCGGTCCTACCAGAATCAGAACCAGATCAGAACCGGAACCTGAAAGCTGGATGCTGGATTGATTGTATCTGGTTCAGGCTGACACGATTAATCGGTTTAACTGCGATTAATCGATAATTGAAGTAATTATCGATAGAACTAATTTAATAATCGATTAATTGTTAACTTTATAGAGACTCAGAAACGCCGTTTGCTGAAAGAAGAAAACAGTTGGAGCAATAATGATGTAAAACTGTTAAAAAGATAAAAAAACCTTCTTAGTAAATCTGTTTTACCCAGAATGCCTTGGTGGCTGTTTTATTTCCTGCTAATCTATAACTGATTAATCACCAGATCAGCTTCACTCTGAGCAGAAGTTCACACTCTGATGTTCAGATAATCAATCGATCAATAAAAAAATGATTTATTTGTTTTTTTGTATTTTTCTATGTATTTCTAATGTTGTATAAAAAATATACAAAAAATGAAAAATCTGCAGAATGTGCCAATTTTTATCTGATTAATCATCAGATTAATTTATTAATCGATAGAATAAGTTGCAGCTATTCTGGTTGGACTGGTTCTGGTCGGGTTTCCATCTTGGTTCTGGTTCTTCAAGGCAGTAAAATGTTGATTCTCTTATTTAAAACAGGAACTTTGTTGTTTATTTTTATGTACTTTTAATATTAAAATTAGCTAAAATATTTTCATAAAGAATCTGCAGAATGTAAATTTTTGATGAGATTAATTATCAGAATAATAGATTTAATAAGCTAATAAATTAAATAATAATAAATTAAATAATAATAAATTAAATAATAATAAATTAAATAATGAAGTGAATTCAGACGGATTATTTCAGGACGTTTTCCTGACGATCCGTTTCTTCCCTCCTCTGTTTGGATCAACCAGTGATCAGCGGTTCTGGTTCTGGTTCTGTTGGAGACTCAGTGACCTTTATAAATACTGCAGGGGGGGTTTGGTGCTCTCACCTTCCTCTCTCCTCCTCATCATCGTTTTATTACTTCCCCTCTTTCTCTCTCTCTTTGCTCGCCCTTCAATTCCTTTTTTCTCTCTTAATAAACTCTCCATTCTTAGCGGATCGCTCCTCCTCCTCCTCCTCCTCCTCCTCCTCCTCCTCCTCCTCCTCCTCCTCCTCCTCCTCCTCCTCCTCCTCCTCCTCCTCCTCCTCCTCCTCCTGCTCCTCCTCTCTCCTCTTCCTCTCCTCTTCTCTTCCTCCTCCTCCTCCTCTCTCCTCCTCCTCTTCCTCTCCTCCTCTCTTCCTCCTCCTCCTCTCTCCTCTCCTCCTCCATCCTCTTCCTCTCCTCCTCTCTTCCTCCTCCTCTTCCGCTCCTCCTCTCTTCCTCCTCTTCTCCTCCTCTCTCCTCTCCTCCTCTTCCCTCCTCTTCCTCCTCCTCTCTTCCTCTTCCTCCTACTCCTCCTCTCTTCCTCCTCCTCTTCTCTCTCCTCCTCCTCTCTCCTCTCTCTCCGCCTCTCTTCCTCCTCTCTTCCTCTCCTCCTCCTCCTCTCCTCCTCTCCTCCTCCTTCTCCTCCTCTCCTACTAGCCGTCTCTCCTCTTCCTCTCTCCTCTTCCTCTCCTATAGCTCTCTCCTCTCCTCTTCCTCTCACTCCTCATTCCTCCCTCCTCCTCTCCTCCTCCTCTCTCCTCCTCCTTCCCTCTCTCCTCTCTTACCTCCTTCTCCTCCTCTCCTCCTCCTCCGCTTACCTCTCTGCCCCTCCTCTCTCCGCTTCCTCTCCTCCTCTCTTCCTCCTCCTCCTCTCCTCTCCTCCTCCTCTTCCTCTCTCCTCCTCCTCCTCTCTCCTCTTCCTCTCCTACTCCTCTTCCTCTCCTCCTCCTCCTCCTCTCCTCCTCCTCCTCCTCTTCTCCAGCTGAAAGCTGCAGGTTCATGTTTTCTCCTGAACGCTGTGATCTGCTGGTGTTGGTCTCCATCTGGGTTTCTGTTCTGGACGCCGTGACATTAAAGCGCCTAATTGAGCTGCACGCGCTCAGTAGAGGCTGTGGGGAGGTGAGGGGGGGTCTGCAGGTTTTATCAGGAGCTTCCAGGCCACCGGGGGAACAGCAGCTCCGTTCGGCCCAAAGCTCCAGGCGGCGCAGGATTAGAGACGCATGAGAGGCTGCTGCGGTGCTGCAGGTCACAGGCTCATCAAACTCTCACATTCCTGCGTTTATGTGCTTAAAACGGCTTCGGTAATAACATCCCGCCACAGGAACGCTCATGGAGCCACTCGGCCTAGAGAGCCGCAGCCTTTTACCCGAGGAGAGGAGAGCAGAGCATGCTGGGAGGACGGGGAGGCGGGGCGAGCATTTCCACTTCCTGAGAGATTACCCACGGCCAGGACCCACCAGCGGCCGCGCCGGGGCCGGAGGCCGCCGGGCTGCAGGGACGATGCTGGGAGGAGACGGGGTGAAGGACAAGATGCAAAGGGAAGAATACTGACACCTGGAAACACCTGGAAATACCTGGAAACACCTGGAAAACACTGGCTACTTTAGACCGCTCTCTGTAAACTGAAGGAAGTGACATCATCAGGCAGAGAACGTAAAATAAGATCAAAGATAAAATTTGAGCATACATTTCCCACAATGCAATGCAGCATCAGATTAGATGACATAAACATTTAGGTGTGTTTTGCTTTTCAGCCAGCAAAGAAAAATTACAGATAAAGTCCAAAAAATCATAAACAAACATCCATACGCCTCCCAGTCCTCCCAGTAAGTCATAAACCACCAGTTTGTTTGGTGTGATCTGCGATCACAAGGCAGCAGTCGGAGGTTAGCTACATTAGCTTTAGCTTTCCTTGTGACATTTTTTACGCTAATTCGTAATTGTGAGTTTATTGCAAATTTTTGAATTGTAGAAAAACATTTGGTGTGTGATGCTAACTCTCACCTGCAGGTGGCAGTGTTTTTATTTCTACCCAAAGTTGGAATATTGTTTATCTTGAATCTTAAAGAGCAGTGGAAAAATCTGGAGATCATCTGTCATTTTGACAGATTGCAGTTCAGACTCCTGGCCACTGGGTTGGAGACACGCAGACATTTTCAACTTTTCGCAGAGTAAGGTAGCTAAATGAATCAAACGCTTTCCTTCTGACCGCTTCAGTTTGTTCCCTGATTTCTAAACTTTGAATCCAGTTCAAAATTAAAACCTAGAGACATTTGATTAAGCTCAAATAGGTGAACAGTTCAGGAGAATTGATTCTTTTTGTCCATATCCACGATTTGAAAAAGGTTTAATGAGAAAAAATGTCCTAAAGTCACAAAACCAGGAACTTTGATCGCAAAAATCTGAAAATCCTGTCTGGACAGTTTAGCTGCAGGTTGTTTGGTTCAGCTGATCAGCATCAGAGGGCAGCTGGTACCGACATCCGGCCCACAATGGATGTGATCAGAACCACCAGCTGAGGATCAGGAGATCTGAAAGGCGTTTCTGCCTCTTCCTCTTCTTCCTCCTCTTCCTCTGCCTCTTCCTCTGCCCCTGCCGCTCGGATCCCTAATTAGAAGTGATGGGAATGTGAAGCCTCAGCAGGCACCAAATGAATAGAGTCATCAGGCGACTGCAGCCCAGCCTTCGTCACCCAGTGATGGGAGATTTAATTGCAAACCTCTCGGCTGTAATTGGAGGCTATGAAGAGAAGTCAGCGTTCTGCTCCGGGTTGTTCTGGGAGGAGCTCCGGCTTTCATGACTCTCTGACTCAAAGTTATTCTCCTAATCAGAGATTCAAGCTTTAAGGTTCTGCTTGGTTCCTGCTGGATCCGGCAGGTGGAGACGCTCATCGTCCTGCAGAGACACGAGAGAGAAACTCGGCCTCTGAATCGCTGTGATGTGTTTATGCTGCTCTGAGGACACACACACCTCCACACACACCTCCACACACACACACACACACACACCTCCACACACACCTACACACACACACACACCTCCACACACACACCTCCACCCCCACACACACCTCCACACACACACACACACACACACACACACACACACACACACACACCTCCACAGGTTCAGCAGGACTGGAGCGGATCGTGTTGGTAGAACAGGAGGAGATGAAACTGAACCTTCTGGATCACAGTTCTGTTCAGATGATGGTTCTGATCCGACCGAGAGCTGAGCCCAGAGTC
The DNA here is from genome assembly GCF_001444195.1 of Xiphophorus couchianus. Classification (NCBI taxonomy): domain Eukaryota; kingdom Metazoa; phylum Chordata; class Actinopteri; order Cyprinodontiformes; family Poeciliidae; genus Xiphophorus; species Xiphophorus couchianus. The sequence continues at coordinate 25,674,913 of NC_040240.1, forward strand.
AGAGTGACGACCTCGTTTAGACCAATAGGAACCCAGAGATTTGTTAAAGAGACGGTATTGTGTGTGTTGCAGTATTTTTATTACACAATCCAGTAACTATGGTACTGAAATTGAAGCTGTGGGGAGGCGGAGCATTGGGTCTACAGAAAGTGGCGGAGCTTTGGGGGGGAGGCGGAGCTTTGGGTCTACAGAAAGAGGCGGAGCTTTGGGGGGAGGCGGAGCTCTGGGTCTACAGAAAGAGGCGGAGCTTTGGGGGGGAGGCGGAGCTTTGGGTCTACAGAAAGAGGCGGAGCTTTGGGGGGGAGGCGGAGCTTTGGGTCTACAGAAAGAGGCGGAGCTTTGGGGGGAGGCGGAGCTCTGGGTCTACAGAAAGAGGCGGAGCTTTGGGGGGGAGGCGGAGCTTTGGGTCTACAGAAAGAGGCGGAGCTTTGGGGGGGAGGCGGAGCTTTGGGTCTACAGAAAGAGGCGGAGCTTGTGGGTTGCAGTTCTGAGAGCAGCCAGTTGCGTCGCCATCAGTAATCCGGTTGTTTCCTGGGAGCTCCGTCATTAGCAGCTCGTTTAGCTTTGTTCAGAACATTCTGGCTGCTGTGATGGACCGGGCCGGGACACTAGAACCTCACAGGAGAGATCACAGCAGAACCTCACAGGTACTCTGGGCCCAGCTGGCGGTTCTGATCCACTCCTCTTCCTCTGCAGCTCCGTCTCTGATCAGCGAGCTGCGAGCGGAGAAGATCGAGGAGAAGAGCGTCACGCTGGTGTGGAGGGAACCGCCGAACCCAAACAGCAGCCGCACCGAGTACGAGGTCAAGTACTACGAGAAGGTAACCGACCCGAACTGAACCTCTGGACCCGACCGGAACCGAACTGAACTTCTGTATTAAAAGATACAAAAAAATCAGTTCTGTCCCTCCACCATGTCCTCATGCTGTCCCTCCACCATGTCCTCATGCTGTCCCTCCATCATGTCCTCATGCTGTCCCTCCATCATGTCCTCATGCTGTCCCTCCATCATGTCCTCATGCTGTCCCTCCATCATGTCCTCATGCTGTCCCCTGTCCCTTCAGGACCAGAAGGACCAGAGTTATTCCACGGTGAAGACGGCCGCCACTCGGATCATCGTCAACAACCTGAAACCTGGAACCACTTACGTCTTTCTCATCCGTCCCTTCTTGACTCCGGCTCCGTCCTCGTCCTTGTCTTCTTCTGCTCTCTCATCGACCTCTTCTACTTCTGCCTCCTCTTCCTCGTCTTCATCCTCCTCTTCCTCTTCCACTCCTCCTCCCATCGACTACGGAGCGTTCAGCACGCCGCTGGAGCTGCAGACTCTGGGCGAGTGTGAGTCCTCATGTTCTACTCAGCCAAAATCAAAACGTACGTTATTAAAAAGGTTTTACAGAAAGCAGCAGCATGGAGACCTAACAACCCGGCACCACACAGAGGGATTTAAAGCTCAGTGTCCTGAAAAACTGTCCTGTAAACTAAAACTCCAGTTCTGACCAGCATTATTACTCTGATGCCCATTGATCGGCCCGTCTATAAAGCCCGGCTTTCAGATGTGTTACAATCGTGGGGCTGGATCGATCAATCGGATTGTTCATGACTAATTGATTATTGATATTTATGTTTTTAGAAATTGTCTGGAAGACAACTTTAAGCTGTGTTTGACTCCAGCAGAGAGCGTGGTTTGACTGGTTCTGTTCTGACTGGTTCTGCTGGTTCTAGTAGCCCTGGCGTCCAGCGAACAGAACCCAGTGGTGATCATCGTCATCGTGTCGGTGGCTGCACTCATCATGCTGCTGTCCATGGGGGCGGGGCTTCTCCTCTGGAGGAGGTAGGCTCAACAGATCCCCATCCGTCCAACCGTCCGTCCATCCATCCATCCATCCATCCGTCCATCCATCCATCCATCCATCCATCCATCCATCCATCCATCCTACCCTAACCCCCCAATGTCAGGTGGGCGGGGCTAAGGTCCTACATTGGGTTAATCCATCCAACTGTCCATCCATCCATCCGTTTTGCTGCAGAGAAGCAGAAATAATCCTCCTGTAAATAATTTCTGTAATAATAAGATTCTCCAGAACCAAAACTGTTAAAACGTAACTAAAACCCAGATAAACTGTCTAAATTAGTCCTTTAAGGCGCCATCTTTATGTTTCTGTGCAAACTCTGATGTTTTTGTGTAAATTAGTTTAATTTGTCCTAAAGCCGTCTCAGTGTTGCCCTCTGTAGGTTGAACGCTGGTACTGCAGTGGATTTTTTCTATTGGTTCCGATGGGATGATGTTGATGTCACACCCAGATATAAACCATCTCACTCAGCCGTGCCCCCTGGTGGCAGTGAGGATAGCTAGCGTTGCTAGCATCGATCGATAGCGTTTCTTTGGTTATTGTGATTAATTAGCGGTATGGACCCCAGTGGAACCGTGTCTCCTCCGCTCCGACGGTTTTGATGCCGGACGATCTGTATTTCACACGTCACAATAAAAGTCTCCAATAACGCAGAAAAAAGTTCTTAGTAAACCAGGATTTGTCATTAGTTGCGTTTTTTTTGAAGAAAGTCACCAGTTGGGCCTGAAGAGTCACTTCTCCCATCCTGACCACGCCCCACTTAACCCCTTCACTCCTCTACATATTTGACCACGCCCCCCAACGTCAGGTGGGCGGGGCTAAGGTCCTACATTGGGTTAATTTGTCTTTAGGAGCAGCAGATGGGCTGTTGTGGTCAAACGAAGGATCTGCTTCGTTTCTGATGATGTAATCAGCTGGTTGCTAAATGAGCTCCTCTGATTGGTCAGAACTGAACGCTGCTTCCATCATCCACAGCGAAGTGAGTTCACCCTGCAGGCTGGGAAGCTTTTCTTTTTCCATAAATCATTCTTTAAATGAACCTTTCTGCCTCATCCTCCCATCATACAATCTGTCATCGCAGAACAATAATTAGATTGAAAGTTTAAAGCCGAGTAAAAACATCCTTTCTCCTGCGGCGACTCAATTCTACATAAAACTTTCTCCACATTAACATAAAACACAGGATTAGTCACAGATTACACAGCCCACGTTTAAAAATGAGATTTAATAAAAATAAGAGTTTAGAGCTCTTTTAAAAGAAAATTTACTTTTTAAACCTCGAAAGGTTTTAGGTAATTTATTCCATTCGTAAATATGGCCACTGCGGCGGTCTGTTTACAGCGGTAAAGATGGCCGCCGTAGCGCTCTGTTTACGGTGGTAAAGATGGCTGCCGTAGCGCTCTGTTTACGGTGGTAAAGATGGCTGCCTAGGCGGTAAAGATGGCCGCCGTCTCTGGATGGATTGTAAAGTTGCTGAGAGCAGATGGTCAGCAGATGATGGAAGCTGATAGAAAACTAACTGCTAACAGCTACGGCCTTTAGTGGAGCTGCAGCCGCTGACCCGGTTCTGACCCGGTTCTGTTTGGATGTGCAGTCGGACCAGGACTGGTGGGGTCGGGACGTGATGCGTTCACTGATTTCTTTCAGCTGTTCATATTTATCAGACGTCGTTTCCGTCCAGATTTACCGTCTGCTGCAGAATTACGACGCATTTCTCACACTGATGACAAACATCAGATAAAATGTGATGTGACCGTTTGAAAACTATCGGATACGATGTTGTAGTTCCACAAATGGAAGCGGGACAGACTGGATTTCTTCCTTTGGATGAAAAGATCGGAACGGGCCGATCAGACCGCTGAGAAGAAGTTGGATTCGTCGCCTGGTGGGTGAATTCATGTGAGCTGAGGAGAGGAAGAGCAGCGGACGCATCCGGGTGATGCAGAAGTCCTGAAAACTGGGTGAAGTTTGAGAGAAAGGAGACACACAGCAGGTCTCTGACACACACACACACACACACACACACACACACACACACACACACACACACACACACACTGAGCATCGGAGCTTGACTGAGTCGGATCGATCCGGAGTTTTGGAGCGTTGCTCCATCCCTCTTCAGGAAGCTCAGGCTTGGCTGGTCAGGGATTGTTTTTCTGTTCACTGACCACAACTAGCTGTGTGTGTGTGTGTGTGTGTGTGTGTGTGTGTTTGAGGAGCTGAAGGAAAAACAAAGAAGCAGGATATTAAAGTTGAGGTTCTGTGATGGAAACTGGACCGGACCAGCAGATTGCAGGGAGCAGCTGAGGTCAGAACCGTCAGGAGGATCAGCTGATCTCTGATGATCTCAGCTGGATCACATCAACCTGCAGGACAAATCGCTGCGGCTGGACAGACGCTGGTGGAGCCAGAAGGAAAAGTTTCCAGCTGCTTGAATTCATCGTTAGAAAATCAGATCTGAAATTCTGAAGGAAACTAAAGCTGAATTTTCTGTTTCGCTCATTTGGTCTCATTCATTTTATTCCTGATTTTTTCTGTTGAACTGCTTTTGTTCCAAAACACAGAGATACAAACTGTGGGACATTCAGGCTCCATTGTTCACACTAAGCCCTGTTCAGTCCATTGTAACTCCAGTCCGTTTAGAAAGTCCGGTTCGGTTGGTGAGGTGTGAACGCTAGTTGACCTCTGACCTCTGGTCCTCCAAATCTCATTCTGAGTTCAGTTGAAATAAACTCTGGTTCAGTTTGAATGGGAACACTAAGCGGACCGGAGACCGCTCCAAAAGCAGGAAGTGGACTACAATGCAGGGCATTCTGGGTAAATACAACCACAGCTAACATGTTAGCCTAGCGCTAGCAGCAGAAATGGTTCCTGGTCTTTAGCCAAAGACTAAAGAGAAATCCTCCAACACTAAAACCTGATGCTACGCCCCCTGCTGGTCTGGAGGATTTCCGTTTGGTGGCGCCAGTTTGCAGCATTTCAGACATTTTGTGGTTGAAGCATTTTTTTTATGTGCAGCGTTTTTCTGTTAGATTTTTTTGTTTTGGAGTTTTACATTCTTCTTGTTTTTTCAGCTCATTCCTCCGTTTTTTAGCCACCGCAGGTCATGACCTCCATCTGGTTTCTGCAGAACGATCATAAACTGAGTTTAACGACACAGCAGCATCCATAATCCATAATCACCTCCTCATTCACATCGTTTGTGTTGTTCAGATTATAAATCTGTGGGCCAGAATGAAATGTTCTGGAGGTTTAATCCAGGTTCTCCCCTCAGAGCCGGTTCTTCGGCTCTAATTAATCTGTGGTTCTGACCCGTGGTTCTGTGGTTCTGACCCGTGGTTCTGTTGTCTCTCTCTGCAGACAGTGCGGCTACAGCAAAGCCTCCCAGGAGGGAGACGAGGAGCTCTACTTCCAGTGTGAGTCCTGAATCAGAGCCGATGTTTCGGATCAAACTAACGTTAACGTCAGAGACGCATCGGATCGGCAGGATCGACCTCTGGAAGGTCAAACTGCAGGTTCCCAGTCAGATTCAAGTCCAGACTTTCACTTGTCAAGTATTTTATTCTAGATTCTGGTGCAAGTATCTTATTACATTTGAAATGAGACAAAATGACCTTAACAATAAAATTTCAGCTTGTTTTCGGTCAGTAGTTACTGAGTATTAAAGGGGCGGTGTCGTAAAATCGAGTCTTTAGAAAAACATGAAGCCTCCTCTCTGTAGCTGATTAGATTCTCTGCAGAGTTTCCAGACAGAAAGAAATGATGAGAGTCTGGTTCTGGTTCTGATTGGATCATAGCGCCTCATGCTGAACAATCAGAGCCGCTCTTTGTGTTCTACTGATGGAGCGAGGCGGCGCCAGGGATCACCTGTTCACTTCCTGTCAACGATGTGTGTTTCCTGTCTCAGTTCCTCTGACCCGGTTCTGTTTAACCAGCTCTGGGCTTCTCTGTGATCCAGTTAAGATCCCGACACGGCGGACCTACATCGACCCGGAGACGTGTGAAGACCTGCTGCAGGCCGTCCACGCCTTCGCCAAGGAGCTGGACAACCAGAGCATCAAGATAGAGAGGATCGTCCACACAGGTACCGAGTTCTGGCTGACTGGACCAGAATCTGACCGGATCTGATCCGACTCCACAGATAGAACCGCACCGCTCCGTTAGCTTGTTACGGCTTGTAGAGCCAAGAGGGGAAACTGTGGATTCATCTTTCAGAGTCACGTTGTCTTCATTAGTAACGTCAGTTTCAGCCTGCTGACGAAACATTTAGTTTGTAAATGTTGACACTGAAGCTAAATATTTAGTTTCAAATTAAAGATTTAGCTCAGAGTATTTAGCTTGTAAACTAAATGCTTAGTATGCAAGCTACATATTTATCTAACCAAATATTTACTTTAGAGCTAAATATTAAATTTAAGCTAAATATTTAGTAGGTAAGCTAAACTCTTAGCACTGAGCTAGCTAAATATTTACACAAACTGCATATTTACTTTTCTAACTAAATATTTAGTTTGAAACTGACATTTATAAATCTGTGAACAACCTCAAAGTTTAGTACAGTGAAGATCGAATCATAAAAGTGCCGTGTTTCTGTTAAAGCTCTTCATTATTTCTGCGTTATGTTTTCACCTGAACCATAACGCGAAGCCGCTGCTGCCTCTGACCTCAAGGTGGCGCTGTCCATTTCCTCCCATTAACCCTGAAGTTTATCAGATCGATTCCTGGTAATAAATCTGTGTTTTCCCTCATAGCCGTGTGGAAAACGCTGAGCTGAAGCTGTGCCTCTGCGCCGTGTCGCCCCCTGCAGGTGACTTTGGGGAGGTGTGCCGCGGCTGCCTGAAGCTGCCCAGTAAGCGCGAGCTGCCGGTCGCCATCCGGACGCTGCGGGCCGGCTGCTCCGACAAGCAGCGCCGCTCCTTCCTGAGCGAGGCCGGCATCCTGGGCCAGTTCGACCACGCCAACATCATCCGGCTGGAGGGCGTCATCACCACCGGTGAGCCGGGGTCAGGGGTCGGCTCTGTGGGGGCAGGGGAGGGGGATGGGGGGGCAGAGGAGCTGCAAATAGCAGCAGCTGCAGATGTGGAGGATCCAGTAATTGGTGCTTCAGAAGCAGCAGGAGCTGAGATGCTCTTCAGTCCCTCCCACCGCCTCTCTCTCACACACACACGCACGCACACACACACACACACGCACGCACACACACACACACACACACACAGCCCTCCACCTGCCTCCCTCCCCCGAAACACCTGCTCTCTCTCTCTCCTGCTCGCCCACACCCTCTTGTTGTCAGACGACAAAATCTCCTGTTTTCCATCACTGAAGCCCCAACGCTCCAGTTCCTCTGATTGGACCAGATCAGTTCTCTGAATCAGTTCTCTGAATCAGTTCTCTGGTTCAGTTCTTTAGTTCAGTTCTCTGGATCAGTTCTTTAGTTCAGTTCTCTGAATCAGTTCTCTGGATCAGTTCTCCGGTCCGAGCCTGGAACACGGATCCATGTAGAACTCCAGCTGCAGGAACCAGCTGCACCTCTGGATCGTCTGAGTCTGGAGGCTTAACTATGGAGGACTGATCCTGCCAAAACTGCCATTAGATGTAGAAATAAATAAATAAATGTGTGTGTGTGTGATGTTGATGTTGGAGATGAACACTAATTCAATCAGGCAAAACATTATGACCACTTTCAGGGGAATAACACTGGTTCTTTTCATCATGGCCGCCGTCAGTCGGTCCGGCAGGAAGTCAACGTTTTCTGGTGCCGATTCATTCTGTCTAGAAAAGTTTCTGTTTCTGCAGGATAAAGATGAATCAGTTTGTTTCTGCTCTCATCTCCTCCTGCTGGGTTCCTGAACCCGACCTCTGAGTTTAACCCAGCAGAACCAACTGGACCCGTTTCTCTCTGTGTCTTCAGGAAACACGATGATGATCGTGGAGGAGAGCATGACCAACGGAGCCATGGACTCCTTCCTCAGGGTACGGCTCCACACTCGCTCATGTTTTTGCCCTCACGACCTTGATGACTTTGATGACCTTGACGAAGGAGCTTTGAGCTAGCTAACGCCGCCTGGTGTCTCCTCAGAAACACGAAGGCCAGCTGAGCGTCATGCAGCTGATGGACATGCTGACCGGAGTGGCTTCAGGGATGAAATATCTTACTGAGATGGGATTCGTTCACAAACGGCTGGCAGCGCACAAGGTGAGGCGGGAGGAGGTCACTTCCTGTCTCCAACAGGAAGTTAGCTTCAACAAGGTTTCAAAGAAAGAATCAAAATATATGAACTTTAGAGAACATTAAACCATAAACATTCATGTAGAACTCTAACATGTGGCAAACATCTAATGTGCTACTGGCACAGCTAACGTTTCAATTAGCAATTTTATTAACATTTAGCGCAATTAGCTTCCCCTAAATAAAATTTCTAATTCTAAACTGCTAATTTACTTTTCTGTTTTTCAGCTAATGTTTATTATTAATGGTTTATGATTAGCTATGCTAACTATTTATCTAGCATTTTAGCTGTTTAGCTTGCATGCTAGCTGTTTAGCTAGTGTGTTAGCTGTTTATCTTGTGTGTTAGCTGTTCAGCTAGCGTGCTAGCCAGTGGTTGTGTCTGTAGAGGCAGAATAACCTCAGATCTGTCATCGGGTTCCTCTCAGGTTCTGGTGAACTCCAACCTGACCTGCAAGGTGTCGGGCTTCAGGCCGCTTCAGGAGGAAAAGATCGACTCCATCTACACCACGCTGGTGAGAGGCGGAGCTTCACTGCAGCTGGCTCTGAGCGCTGACCCCTGATCTTTACACCCCGTTTGTTCTCCCTGCAGCACGGAGGGAAGAGCGTGGTTCTGTGGACCGCCCCGGAGGCCATCCAGTACCGCCGCTTCTCCTCGGCCTCCGACGTCTGGAGCTTCGGCATCGTCATGTGGGAGGTCATGTCCTACGGAGAGAGGCCCTACTGGGACATGGGCACCCAGGATGTGAGTCGGTTCCCCTCCCCAACCCGCTGCTGTTTCCTGACCCAAATGGAGTCTGAGCCTCTCCAGCTGCGTGACTAATCCTGCTTCCCTTAAGGACACTCGGACCGCCTCGGTACCGACCCCGATTCTCCTCTTCTCTCTCTAAAGAGCTGAAAACCTTCAGCTTCCCCAGCTGAACCAGAACCAGAACCTTTAATGCAGCTGAACCAGAACCAGGAAGCAGTTCTTTCTCTGCTGCAGACGGACATGCAGCAGATCCGGTCCGGAGTCACAGTCTGGAGTTTTATTTTTGGGTTTTTATTGTTTTTGTTTTGGGTTTTTATGGTTTATGGTTTTCATTTTGGGGTTTCTTGGTCGGTGGAGCAGAACGGTTTCGGCTCCACAGGAAAACCCTGCAGATTTTTCCGCTGCTGCGTTTCCCAGAGTTCACTGCAAAAACACAAAATCTTACCAAGTAATTTTGATTTAGTTTCTAGAGATTCAAATGTCCTTGAAATCAGACAAAACTAACCTTCCAGTAACTTTTCAGCAGGATGTCGTAGTTTGTTTTCAGTCAATAATTCCTTATTAATGTTGATGAAAAGTGTTGGGTGTGATTTTGTGGTTTTGCAGTGTTCAGAGTTAATATGCATGAGTTGCTGCGCAGCATCAGGCTCCTCCTCTGACCTTCCTGCTGACCTTTGGTGAAGTTTCCTCTCAGTCGCCGTTCGATGATCAAACTTTCCAATTGAGAGGTGAAAGGTGAAGCTTGTAGAGCAGCAGAGATATTAATCCACTTTAAATGGAGACATTATATCATAAGCGGGTTTCTGCTGGACCCGTCCGCCTGCGATCCGCCGTGGCCTTTCCCCGGCGCCGCTGATTAAATGGAAATGTCAGGAGCTGAGGAGCGTTTTATGAAAGCTCAGATGGAGGGTTTATGAAATGATGCTGCTGATCGTTTGTTTACTGCAGCAGAGGAGGAACCAGGGCTGCAGCTACGCAGGGGCAGGAGGGGCCACCGGCCCCGAACTCATGTCCTTCACTCAGATTTATTAAAAATAATCACTGAAGCCTGTTTGCAGATAAATAGATATTAATTCACCTGAAATATATAACTTGTAAATACAATGTTGGGTCCAGCAATTAATGGTGATTAGTTAACAATTATTTCAATAACCTATTAAACTAGTAATTGATTAATTAGAGGCTCTAACAAAGAGCAACACAATCACAGCAGCAATGAAGCCGAAACTCAAACAGTTTTTTACATTTTGAATAAATGTAAAAAGGAATGTAAAATAAAAGGAATTATTGACTGAAAACAAACTACGACATCCTGCTGAAAAGTTACTGTTCGTTTTAACCCAGAACTAGTTTCAGCTTCATCTGGTTCAGATCGGATCTTTGTGGTTCTCCTCATGTTCCCATCAGAACTCAGAGCTTTTCCACCTGAGCTCAAAAAGGAAGAAATCCAGACGGTATTTTGGGTTTTAAAGGTTCTGGTTCTGTTCGCCAGCCAGCAGGAGGAAATGAAACTGATAACAGAAACTAAAACGTTGAGATATTCCCAATGGGAGGCTGCTGGTTGGTCCAGGAGCAGCAGGTGTCCGGTCCGGTCCGGTCCGGTCTGGTCCGGTTAGCAGCCGGTTCTGGAGAAACTGCTGGCATTAGGAAGAGGAAACTGGAAGCTCAGTCCCAGGAGTTATTAATGACCCCCAAGATGTTTTCTGTAAACAAAGGTTAGAGGTCATTTAATAAAGTTTTTAAGTAGGACAACACACACACACACACACACACAGCTCTGCTGTCCCTCACGTATGAAGCTAATTATAGATGAAGTGGTGGAGAATTTCTCACCTGACTTCCTGTGTGTGTGTGTGTGTGTGTGTGTGTGTGTGTGTGTGTGTGTGTGTGTGTGTGTGTGCAGGTCATAAAGGCCATTGAGGACGGCTTCAGGCTGCCGGCTCCGGTCAACTGCCCCCCCCACCTGCACCAGCTGATGCTGGACTGCTGGCAGAAGGAGCGGGCGGAGCGGCCCGGCTTCAGCCAGATCCACTCGGCGCTCAGTAAGAGCGTCCGCTCTCCGGACGGCATCGGCTCGTCCACGCTGGCGCGCAGGTTGGGACGCGGCGGCGGCGGCGGCGGCTCGCCAGAGGCTGCCGGGCTGATTTCTAATGTTTCCGTCGTTTTGCTCCCGCAGGACGCTGAGCTCGTCCATCTCCCTGGCCGAGCGGCCGCTGCCCTCCTTCCCGTCCTTCAGCTCGGTGGGAGAGTGGCTGGACGCCGTGGACATGAGCCGCTACAAGGACAACTTCACCGCTGCAGGATACTGCTACCTGGAGTCTGTGGCTCGCATGACCGTACAGTGAGTGGCTTCAGTAACACCTGAGGGATGCTACGGCACGCTGTAGGGACAAAATTAGGAATATGGTGCCACCAGCGGAATCTACTGTCATCCATTCTAAAGAAAGCTACTGGTCTAGCTAGCATTAGCATTGGAGAGGCTAACGAGTAGCATTCTACTTCCTCTAGTAGCCATTAGCAGAGGAAGAGAATGTTTGCTGGGTTTTTTTAGTCATCCAGCATCAACTGCATTAGCCTTCAATAGCCTAGCATTAGCATTGGAAAGCTTAAAGTTAGCCTATGGGAGGCTGATGTTAGGATTGATGTGATGTGATGGTGTTAGGAAGTAGCCAATCCAGTGGCTACATTATTCCCAGCATGCTAGTCCTTAGCCTCTCCAAAGCTAACAGTAGCTAGTAGTTTCCTTCTCAGCGAAGCCAGCTGATCTTTGATTAGGTCTTAGAATGGATGTAACCTCCCGCTGCATGGAAGTAGCCGCCGCCTGGTGTGTGATAGTCTTAGTTTAGTCACTAATGGCGCGCCGTAGGCCGTAGCTTCTGAGTGTCTGTGTCTCTGCAGAGACGTGCTGAGCCTGGGCGTCACCTCCCTGGACCACCAGAAGCTGATCCTGGCCGCCATCCAGACGCTGCGGGCGCAGGTGATCCAGATGCACGGCCGGGGGGTCCAGGTCTGACCGGGGGGTCCAGGTCTGACCGGGACTCACCTGGCTGCGGCTGCGGCGCCTCACACAGGTGTGCAGGAGGAGACGAGCGGGGAGCGTCCGCCCTGGAGGACAGGCCAGCGGACGCTTGACTCCTCTTCCATTCCTTCATCCCTTCTTCCTGTTTTCAAGAGGAGGTGAGTGGCGCGACCCAAGGACCCCAAAGGAGTGATGTCATGTGACCTTTGTGACCTCTGCCGCTCCCTCTGGCCAATCAGAGCCCCGGACGGACAGGTTTGGTGGAATGTCCCTTTATGACAAACCTTGGCAGAAGGACTCGTGTTTCCACGTTGATCTGACCGACCAACTGGAGCGGGCCTTGTGGGCGGGGCTTCAGTGGTGGCCCAATCAGAAACAGACGCTGGAAAATGTTGAAACTGTCGGGTTTTTCTTCTCCTTGGTGCTTTTTCCTGGTTTTCTTTGTGCTGGACGTCATTTCAGTAACAGTCCTCATGTTTCTGTGTTTACAGGTTCAGCTCAAAAAACTGGAATATCAGAAAAAATTCCGTTTTTTCTGTCAGATTTCAGAAACTTCTTGTAATTCTGATGATTAAACCTCAGAGAAGGAAAAGCCAAAGTTGGATCTGAACATTGAGAAGTGGTGGCGTGACACCAAGACGCTGAAGGAGCTCGTTGTTCAGAGTTCTGTATCCAAGCATATTAACGGAAGATTGAGTGGAAGGAAAAAGTGTGGTAGGAAAAGATGCCGCAGCAACAGGGAGAATCTGGAGGAACTGAGAGAAAAAAGACAAAAATGTTTCCCAGAATTCTGATATTTCTGCTTAAAATATCATCTTATTGATCTCATGTAATATTCTAATTTTCTGAGAGACAAAATTTTGGGTTTTTAATACTTTATTTATCTATTTATTTTAATATTCAGATTTTCTGTGACAATTTTTTGTCTCCTATTTATTTCATTTTATTTGATTTTCTTGTTATGATTTTCTGACACTGAATTTCAGGTTTTTTTGTTCATTTATTAATATTAGATTTTCTGAGACAATAAATTTTGGGATTTCAGTCTTTAATTCATTTTTTTAAATAATTTGAATGTTCAGGTTTTCTGTGAGTTTTTGGGATTTCAGGCTCTTGTTTTACTTTATTTAATGTTTATTATTTTTTATGTGAAGCAGATTTTGGATTTTCATTCTGAGCCAAAATCATTAGAACTACTAGAAAGAAAAGATTAAAATATTTCACTCTGTGTGTGAAATATGATTGATTGATTGATTGATTGATTGATTGATTGATTGATCAGACAGGGACAGAAATGTTTTTCAGTTCGTGGTGTTTTCCAGGCGCTGCGCCCCCTGGGGGCCGTCCTGCTGTAAACATATTTATCCATATTTATTGTCTCCACAGAGAAAGGTTTTATTCGTCCGGTTCTGTTGGGTTTGGACTCGGAACCGGCAGAGGGATGTTTGAACTGTCGGTACACAGTATCTGTGCGTTCCTGAACTTTAACTGGACTCGCTGGTTCTGTGGCAGCCTGTGTGATTCCTGCTGTAATAATGATGTTGTTGCACTTCTTCTTCTCCTCCTCCTCCTCCTCCTCCTCCTCCTCTGCGCGGTGAGCTCACGGTCCGGGTCGTTTGGGTTTCTTCTTCTTCACTCAGCCCAGCTCCACGTTTCCAGTTTTGATGTTTAATACTGTAAATATGTATCTGAAATGCCAAATCTATTTTTATAATTTGTTTGAATAACGTGTTGATCTAATATCTGCTCACCGTGGAAAAGTTTTACTGGTTACATTTGGAATATAAAACAGATTGATAATCATTTTTACCTGACTGAAGGAAATCTGATGGCTGTTGCAATATTTAAACGTGTTATTAAAAAAGTCCAACACCAGCAGCCGGTTCCGCCTCTTCAGATGCTGAATCAACTCAGAGTAAAAAAATTAAGCAACGTTTCGGTTATTTAGTCTCAGAGGAAAAACTCACCACGATATTCATCGTTGATAATATTTAGCTTTAACATTTATTTTCCATTTATTTTTAGCCTCATATATTCAACTAGCCAACTAAATAATTAGGTTGCTAGCTAAACGTTGAGCTAGCTGCTAGCTCTTTATTTCAGACTAAAACTTTTTAGATTTACATTCCAGGTATTTTGGAAAGTCCAAAGATAATTGGACCGACTTGTGATTTTATTTTCCTTGGAGTTTGTGACGTGAAGCCGGAAGGAAGCGACGCGCTGAGGACCGGAAGAACTGAATGCTAACTGGAGCCCAGTATGACGTCACGTCCTGCAGAGATCCTCCCTGAAGACGCAGATTGCGTCACCTGGTCACGTGACCGCAGGAAGTGACCGGAAGTGCAGATGATGTTTGCGTGGGAAGCGCAGCAGCAACTGAGGTCACAGTGAATAAAAACACAATGACGTCATCATCTTTCTGTCATAAAGGTGCAGCAGCGATCAATACTCTGAATATTAGCTCTTATTGGAGTTTCATCTGTGGAGCCGCCCACGCAGGACGCCGCTTTCATCCACTCCCACTGAACCCACTGAACCCAGACAGCAACTTACTAACTGCAACTGTTCAGCGGGAAATGTGAAGCTGCCGCCATCTTTTTCAAACCGGAAACCTGAGTCTGTTCAGTCTGTTAGCATCAGAGCAGCTCAACAGCTAAACACTTAAACTAGGTCTGACACGATTAATCAATTATTGAAACAATATCAACTCATTTATTAATCGGTTAATCATTAACTGGAGCATTCAGTGTTTCTGTTTGGCTTCATTGCTGCTCTGACTTGGTGTTTGACTGGAAATCGTCTTGAGTTTAATGAATAATCGATTACTAAATTAGTAATATTTCAATAATTGATTAATCACAACTAATCGTTTCAGAGACACTAATTGCATGTCTTTGGACTGAGGGAGGAAGCCAGAGAACCCACAGCCCAAGGAGAACACAGTTCTGGTTCTGGGTTCTGGTCTGGTTATGATATAACTCCTCATCAGAGACGACAACGACCTGGACTACAGAGAGGAGGTGGAGCAGCTGGTGGACTGGTGCAGAGACAACAGCCTGATCCTGAACGTTGACAAGACGAAGGAGATGATCGTCGACTTCAGGAAGAACCGGCCCAGCCACGCTCCACTGGTCATCAACAGCTCGGCTGTGGAGGTGGTCAGCAGCACCAAATTCCTGGGGGTGCACATCACTAACGACCTCACCTGGACTGTGAACACCACGTCTCTGGCCAAGAGGGCACAGAAACGTTTGTATTTCCTGCGGAGGATGAGAAGAGCACACCTGCCCCCGCCCATCCTCAAGACGTTCTACAGAAGCACCATAGAGAGCATTCTGACCAGCTGCCTCTCTGTGTGGTGTGGAGGCTGCAGCGCCTCCGACTGGAAGAACGTGAGGAGAGTGGTGCGGACAGCAGAGAGGATCATCCGGGCCCCCCTTCCCTCCATTCAGGACATTTCATCCCAGCGCTGCGTGTCCCGAGGCCGAAACATCGTCAGTGACCCCTCACACCCCCACCATGGACTGTTCTCCCTGCTGCCCTCTGGAAACAGGTTCTGCAGCATCCGGTGCAGGTCCACCAGGTTCTGAAACAGCTTTTTCCCACTTGCCATCAGACTGCTGAACTCTTAACTGGACTGCACTCAAAAACTGGTCTCCACTTCATACCTTGCACATGTACAGAGCTAAGTAACTTCTATTTTACTGTCAGTCCTGCACTTTATATTTTATATTCATATTTATATTCATATTTTATACTGTATTTTATTTTATTCTGGAGTAACCTCACAACATTGGAAGCTCAAAAACATTGTCCTGAGCCGTATACAATGAAATTTGGTTCTGTATTCACCCTGTGCATGCAAAATGACAATAAAGTCAGTCGAAGTCTAACTGGTTTTCCTCTGTTCTGTTCGGGTCGGCGAGGAGCCGCCGGGCTCCAGGGAGAGCAGATTAACGGAGCGCAGGTCCATCGCTAAGCTGCTGTGAAGGAGAAACTTCTAAAGTTCTGATCCGGTCTGGTCCGGTCTGCTCGGCAGCCCAAAGCGGCTTTAGGAGCTAATCTGAGCTTCGTGGAGGAGAAACTGAATGAAGGAGATGAAGGCTTGGAGTTCCTCAGGGATCCTGCTGCGGCCCGGCCCGGCCCGTTCCCCTCATTATTCTCGCCTTTGTCTTCAGAACCTCATTCAGAACCAGATTCAGAACCTGCGGCCCGGCGGCGCTCTGCCTGCTAATCCTCCACCAGACGCTTCAGGATGACATCAGATTAAACTGAGCGACCCGCCAGAACCAACAGCACCGCAGAGACCCTGCTCACCGCTTCACCTCTGACCCCTGAGCGCCGCCGCTGCTGGAGCTGCTTCTGCAGAGACACGCTGCCATCCAGTGGCTGCTGACGGCACTGCAGCAGAACTTCATTCACCAAATGTGATTTATGGAGCGATTCAGATTCTTGCTGCAGTTTATTACAAAATAATCCAGCTGAAACTGCTCCAGACTGTTGCCATGGTAACTGAAATCCTTCAGAGGTTTCCTGCAACCAGCAGCTGCAGATTCATCTCAGCAGAACTCAAAGAAAAGTTTTCTGGATCAACGTCAAGACCAGCTGCACTGCAAAAACACGTCATACCAAGTAATTTAGTGCAAATGTCTCAGAAAACTATAAAACAAGACAAACTAACTCAGTAACGTTTCAGTGAGACATTAAATTACTAATTCCACTGGCAGATCATTTAAATTCTCACAGGAAAATGTCTGAAGTGAAATAATCTGCAAGAAGTGAATATTTTGAAATGTCTTATTTTTAAAGAGTCACGTTTTATTTTTGTTTTTAGGTTTTAAAATTAAGAAAAACATGAAACTTTTGCAGAAAATAAAGATGGATGTTTCCATCTGTGGGATGAAAAATAGATCTAAATATCACAAGTTTTTTTTTAATGTAATTTTGTCCTGGAAGATCAATTTACTGCAGGAAAAAATGCTTAAACAATCAAGTTATTAAATTTACATTTAAAACTGTATTTTATTATAGTGAGTCAAAGATTGAAACTTTTTTTCCGGTTCTGATCCTGAATCTACACTGAAAAAATAAAACAACAGATCCAAATTAAATTGAGTTAATTTGTTAGTTTGTCCAAAATATCAAGTTTCTTAAGGTGTCATGGTAAACAAATGTAAATAAAGTAAATCTGACAAACTTAATTTGAATAAATGTTTTACAGTTGGATCATGTTTTTCTTTGTTCAGTGTAGATCCCTCAGTGGATCTCTGGATCTCTTCCTGACTCTGGACCAGCGGAGGTTTTACTGAAGGTGGACAGCTTTCATTCAGAGCCGGATCTGGACTCTGAGCTTCAGTCCTTCCAGTGGAGCTGCAGCGTCTCGGCGATGAAGGCGAAGATGTGCGTGTCCTCCAGGATGGCCTTGGCCGTGGGCTTCCCGGCGCCGTGTCCGCTGCGGGTGTCGACGCGCAGCATCAGCGGCCGGCGCTGCTGCGGGCTGCCGCCCACGCCGCGCTGCAGCGCCGCGCAGAACTTCAGCGTGTGCAGCGGAACCACGCGGTCGTCGTGGTCCGCCGTCAGCAGCAGGACGGCCGGGTACTGCGGGCCGGAGTACGGCGCCTCCGGCAGGTTGTGGAGGGGAGAGTACCTGCAGACAGGACAGAGTCCAGACCCGTTCTGCTGGTTCTGATGCAGACTGGGCTGCTCAAACCAGCCCGGAGGTTCTACAGCACCTGAAGGTCCGGGGGCCAAATACGGCCCGCCGTAACTTTCTGTGTGGCCCTCAGACGGCAAATTCCATCAATCTGTCGCTTCAGGTTTTCACCAAAATGCACAAAGAATCAACATGTTTTCCTGCCTGACGGGTTTTGATGGTTTTTGATGTTTTTTGCTGGTTTTTTGCTGGTTTTTGACGGGTTTTGATGGTTTTTGCTGGTTTTTCTCACTGCTTGAGTTTTCCATGAAACTAAAACTCAAAGATTTTATAACTACAGTTCAGCCAAAATACACTTTTTAATTTCTCTGCAGACTCTGGACAAATGACGCATTTTAATAAAAGTTAGAACTAATTTACAGAAAGTCTGGAATTTCATGCAAAATGATAAAGAATAGATAAAAAAATACTTTAGTAAACTGCGAACAATATAATATAATTAGTGAATATATTGCAGTATTTATCCTAAAATTAATACATTCTGCCATCTTGGTTTTTGTTTTTAATTTCTAAATGTTTTAGTGATGTAACTGCAAACTGAACTCGGCCTGCAGGTGGTGCTCTTTCTCACCTGAACTCCTCGGCCATAATCCATTGGTTACATATTTAATTCACAAACTAAATATTTAGCTTCTAAATGTAATATTTAGTTTGGAACCTAAATGTTTAGATCTGAGCTAAACATTCAGTTTGAAAAATAGATATTTAGTTTGGAATTAAATATTTATTTTGAAAGTAAATATTTAGTGAGCAAAATAAAAACCATTATTTTAGACTAAATGAAATATTTATTTCTCAAACTAAATTATTAGCTCAGACTTCAGCTGGTTAGTTGGAACCTCACTAACTTCCTAACTAAATATTTAGTTTGGAGCAGAAACTTTCATAAATGAAGGAATAAAATGGTGAAAATATTAAAACTTAAAAATGAACATTAGCATTTCTTTAATTATTGCTGTTATTTGACTCTAAATAACCAAAACATTTAAGCAAAGCAAAAAATCTAAACATTTAATGTCAGTAAAAACTTCAATACATATCTATATATCTATATATATATAGATATATATATATATAGATATAGATATATATATATATATAGATATAGATATATATATATATATAGATATAGATATATATAAACTAAATCTAATGTGAAATCCTAAAGGGAAAAGTTCAGAAATATTTCAGCCGTTTGAAGTTTTAGGATATTCATGTTTCTGAGGACAGAGAGGTTCTGGTTCTGTTCTGGTTCTGCTCCTGGTTCTGCTCTGTTCTGGTTCTGTTCCTGTTCCTGGTTCTGTTCTGGTTCTGCTCTGTTCTGGTTCTGTTCCTGGTTCTGTTCCTGTTCCTGGTTGTAGTTCTGTTCCTGGTTCTGGTTCTGTTCTGGTTCTGCTCCTGGTTCTGTTCTGGTTCTGCTCTGTTCTGGTTCTGTTCCTGGTTGTAGTTCTGTTCCTGGTTCTGGTTCTGTTCCTGGTTCTGTTCTGGTTCTAGTTCTGTTCCTGGTTCTGGTTCTGTTCTGGTTCTAGTTCTGTTCCTGGTTCTGTTCTGGTTCTGTTCCTGGTTCTGGTTCTGTTCTGGTTCTTACTTGATGAGCCACTGGAACTGCTCCGGGTCGTCTGCGCAGCCGTAGTCGGTGGTCCAGGCGTGTCCGATGGTGAACTTGTGGAACTTCAACATGTCCAGAACTCCGACCTCGGCGACGACGCATCCGAACAGCTGCGGCCGCTGGATCATGCAGGCGGCTGCAACAGAACCAGCAGAACTTCACCGAGTCCGGAACAGAGCAGCGGCAGCAAGAAAACCAAACCGGAAGGTTTTGACTATTTTCACTCAAATGTTTCTGCTTCAGTAAAATGTTGGGGAACCAAGATGGCCGCCCGGCTGACCCGGAGAGCACGGCGGGAAAAAGGAAATATTCCATGAATTGCTCAAACATCGGCAGCCCTACAACACCCCGGTGAAGGTTCTGCAGAACCGGGTCCAGAACCCGACTCACCGACCAGCAGGCCGCCGTTGGACGCTCCGTTGATGGCGATCCGGCTGGCCGAGGTGAACCGCTCCCGGATCAGGAACTCCGCCGCGCTCTGGAAGTCGTCGAAGCAGTTCTGCTTCCGCTCCAAGGTTCCGGCTGCAGACGGAGAACATCTTTAGAACAGAACCGGAACCAGAGCCGGGTCCAGAACCAGAGCCGGCGGTACCTTTGTGCCAGGTGAGGCCGTACTCTCCGCCGCCCCGGATGTTGGCCACGGCCAGAACTCCGCCCAGGTGTCTCACGAACAGCAGGTAGGCCACACTGGGTCAGAACCAGAATCACAACTGAGACCCGGATCCCGATACCGACACGTTCAAATCGCTGAGAAGAAAGAAACATTCGAACCGGACCGGCCGCTGGTCCAGAACCGGGTTGCAACACAAAGCGGCCCGGTTCTGGTCCAGAACCCGTTCGGAACCGGCCGATGTGGCTCACTTGTAGTACGGCTGGATGGAGTTCTCGAAGCCGCCGTAGCCGTACAGGAAGACCGGGTTGGTTCCGTCCCGCTTCAGGTCCCGGGAGTGGACCAGGAACATGGGAACGCTGGTTCCGTCCTTACTGGGGTAGAAAACCTGGGAGAGACGCACGGGTCGGAACCGACCCGGCTCTGGTGGGTTATAGGAGACTGACAGGTCAGAACCGAAGAGAACCTCCGATCCGTGAGGTCCAGAATCCATCAGAACTTGGGGAGAATTTCAGGTTCTACAGAAATGAGTCATCTGGGCTCAGTGTTGACCCGTCAGAACCAGGTAAACGGACTGAACCGTCCAGAACATTAAGGATGGACTGACTTCACTGAAACCAGTCCATTTTCTACCAGAACTTTCCAAAGATTCCTAAGAAAAACGCTGGTTCTGGTCCAGTTTCTCCTGGTTCTGGCTCAGTTCTGCTGGTTCTGGCTTAGTTCTGCTGGTTCTGGTCCAGTTTCTCCTGGTTCTGGCTGAGTTCTGCTGGTTCTGGTCCAGTTTCTCCTGGTTCTGGCTTAGTTCTGCTGGTTCTGGTCCAGTTTCTGCTGGTCGTGGCTGAGTTATTCTGGTTCTGGTCCAGTTTCTCCTGGTTCTGGCTTAGTTCTGCTGGTTCTGGTCCAGTTTCTCCTGGTTCTGGCTGAGTTATTCTGGTTCTGGTCCAGTTTCTGCTTGGCTGCAGTTGCTGCTTTTCACCAGCAGGTGGAAATGTTTCCTCACAGATCGGCCTGGTTCTGTTTGGACCCGGAATCATCTGGATCTGTTCTGATCAGCCAGCTGACCCAAAGCCAGTAGAACCAGGAAGAACCCAGTTAGAACTTCAGGGGTCGGATCGGACCTCCTGCTGGGTTTCTGAGACCCGACAGAACCAGCAGGTTCGAACAGCAGAACCTCAGGCTTAAACATAAAATCTCATTTTTCTTTGACCAGAACCGATTTGTGATTTAAATTTTTAAAATATCGATTTCTTTTCTAAAATGGAAATAAAAGTTTGAGGGCAGGAAACGTTCAGTGCCTTTGGTACTGGCCCTTTAAGACTTTATCTCCGGATTATTCTGACTTTGTTGTTGAGTTGATCAAACTTAAGTAAACAGAAGCTGTAAAAACAAGATGGCCGCCCTGACATCACTCTGAGCCACGGACGGGATTGGTGGAAAAAATGGACCAAAAGTTCAAATGATCAAGAAAATGTGTTTCTGTCCCGGTTCTGGCCGAACCTTCGGGTCGGGTCCAGGTGTCCAGAAGGGGGCGGAGCTCACCTGGCTGGTCAGGAAGTCCTCCTGGTTGATGCCTTTGACCTCGACCTCCCTGAAGACCCGGGGCTCCGGGTCGGGCCGGCTCAGGTCGCAGTGGTAGATGATCCCTGATGGAGAGCAGAGGGTCAGCTGGAGGCAGGGGGTCAGAGGTCAGAGGTCAGCGGTGGTTTACCCGGCGTGGTGAAGGAGGTGAACTTGTAGAAGAACTCTGAGTGTTTCTTCTTGCAGCTGACCCCGGCGACGGTTCCCACGTCCAGCGGCAGCTCCTGCAGCAGGCGGCCGCTGCTCAGCTCGAACAGCTGCAGCACGTCCTTCACGTCGTGGACGTAGTTCACCAGCAGGTGGCGCTGGTTCACACAGGAGACGAAGCCTGCAGGCCAGAGGGCAGAGGTCAGGTCGGATCCAGAGGTCAGAGGGGAAGAAACTGAAACTGTTATAAATTCAGAGCTTCTGCAGTTTGATCTGATTCCCTCCACCGGCGTGACGCAGCCGCTGGCGTCTGAGACCAGTTTCGCTTTTCCGCAGAGTTTCCTCTGGCCACCACTTCCTGGTCTCTGTGGTCGGTCGTCATGGAAACGCCGGCCAGGAATTCACAGAAAGGCTTTCGCAACGCTCCGGACTGCGGTTCTGAGGACGAGAGCTCTGCGTATGTCTGCTGCTGGCGGACTTTTCCCTTCATTCCCGGCACCGGAACCAGCCGAAGGGCGGGACCGGGCTGAACCGGGCCGGGCCGGGCGGCTGCTCACCCAGGACGTCCTTCTCGTGCTGCGGGATCAGCGTGGTCCAGTTCTGCTGGTCCGGGTTCTGGATGTCGATGTTGATGAGGCGGTAGCGCGGCGCGTCCAGGTTGGAGCGGAACGTGAACACGCTGCCCTCGTTGGTCACGTAGGAGTACTGCGCCTCGAAGTTGTCCACCAGCCGGACCCACGGCAGCAGACCTGCAGAACCAGAACACTTTCACAACCACACAGCAGGAAGTGGCCACAGCCGGCGCCGAAACCTCCCACAACACAACAAGGTCCGCAGGCCGAACTGGAGTTTCATCAGCTGCACACAGAGAACCCAACAGAACCAACAGAACCTCTGCAGAACCCAGCCAGCGAAGCAACTGCTGCTGAACATCATCATAAAGATTTTTATCAGGATTAATTCACATTTTCATCAATTATTTTAATGATTAATCGATTGGATCAGAAAATTGCCACTTTCTTTAGATTTTTCATTTAACTGCTGTTTTATACAATATTAGAAAAATGTTAAAAGATCCAAATAAAGAAATCATTTTGTTTCTTTAAATGAGAAAATCAACATTAGATGTCTAAAAGTCAACAGCAGCGTTTCCATAGCGACCGTTTGATCTGCAGATAAAAATCCTTCTAACTTCAACCTGTGAAAAGTTCAGGCTGAAGATCAGAACCGAGCAGAACCGACCTGCTGATTATTGTTTTCATCAACTGATTCATAATTAGATCATAAAAGTCCTTGAAGAGTCAAAGAAGTTTTTAATCTTAAATCTTTATATTTTTACAGTGTTGCTTCACTACTGATTGTTGGTTCGCTCCAGTTAACTATGGATTAATTATCTCAATAATCGATTAATCGTGATTAATCGTTCCACCGTAATGGAAATTCTGCTTCAGAAACCAGGAAACGTCGTGTTTATTCAGGAAGAAATAAATGGGATGAGTCAAAGTCGCCGGCAGCAAAGTTCCACCTGAGTCGTGGTTGCAGAACGCAACAGAACCGGTCCGGTTCCGGATTTCTGTGGAAACGACTCCAGAGGAAAAACAAGGAAGGATTTTTACCTCCGTATTGAATCCACCTGCAGAAACGACTCATTTTCACACCGACGCAGCAGATAACAGATTCATTCATTCATTCATTCACTCATTTATTCATTCATTCACTCATTCATTCATTCATTAACTCATTCATTCATTCATTCATTAACTCATTCATTCATTCATTCATTAACTCATTCATTCATTAACTCATTCATTCATTAACTCATTCATTCACTCATTAACTCATTCATTCATTCATTCATTAACTCATTCATTCATTAACTCATTCATTCACTCATTAACTCATTCATTCATTCATTCATTAACTCATTCATTCATTCATTCATTAACTCATTCATTCATTAACTCATTCATTCATTAACTCATTCATTCACTCATTAACTCATTCATTCATTCATTCATTAACTCATTCATTCATTAACTCATTCATTCACTCATTAACTCATTCATTCATTCATTCATTCACTCAGGTTCACATTTTCTCAGAGTTTCATCCTGAAGTTTCTTCACTTGTTGAAATTCTTGTTGTTCCTCAGAAACTCAGAAGCTTCACTAAACATGAACCGAAGCAGAGCAGCTGCTGCAGTCCGGTCCGGTCCGGTCCAGTCCGGTCCGGTCCAGTCTGGTCCAGTCCGGTCCGGTCCGGTCAGCCCGGTCTGGTCCGGTCCAGTCCAGTCTGGTCAGCCCGGTCCGGTCCGGTCCAGTCAGCCCGGTCCGGTCTGGTCTCCAGGGATCCTGACCCACCTTGGATCCCGTCCGGAAGCGCCTGCAGGTCGCAGTACCAGAGCCGGTTGACGGGTCGGCAGCCCTCGGTGATGGACAGAACCGCGTACCGGCCGTCATCTGAGACCTGCAGCAGAACCGAACACGCAGCGTCAGCCGGGTCCAAAACCCAGAAGAACTAAAACCTGGAACCGGATTCTCCTAACGAGTCGAACCTGGAAAGTTTCAGATCTGCAGAAATTCACACAAAACAACTTAAATATTTGGACCCACTGACGCACCAGAACCAAACCAGAACCAGGTTGACACAGAAATCAGAGTTTTTTCTCCAGGTCATTAAACACAGCAGAACTAGATCTGGTTCCGACCCGATATGAACCAGTTTGGACCGGTTCTGATCCGTAAATATTTTTATGAAAATGTCTGAATCAGGTTGGTTCTGATTGGACCTGGACTGGTTCTGGGCCATAATTAGTGGTTGTGGGATGAAAACCAGAATCGGTTATTACTCTGCAGGGTTCTGATGGTTCTGGTGGTTCTGGTGGTCCGGCCCGTCTCAGAGTGAATGCACTTGGTTTTGGTTTCTGGATCAGAACCTGGTTCTGGTCGGACTCACCGTAACCGAGCTGTGCCATTTGGGATGGTCCGGGAACTCGGCCACCAGAACGTCGTCGGACTGCTCGGTTCCGATCCGATGGTAGAAGAGCTTCTGGTTGATGTTGGATGTGGTCTCGGTGCCTGAGGGACGACAGGAACTGGTTACTCTGGTTCTGTAGGTCGGGTTCTGATCTGGAGCCAGACCTGGGCGGTTCTGGTTTGTTGTCAGAACCAGATCCGGGTCGGTGCGTGGTTCTGACCGTCAGCCTTGCCGTCCTGACGCGGATAGCAGTTGTAGAAAACGCCGCGGGCGTCGTGGGTCCAGGCCAGGCAGCTGAACTTGACCCGCTCCAGAACATCGGGCAGCGGCGCCAGACCGACCGGGTTCAGGAAGCGCAGCGTGACCCAGTCTGACCCGGCACTGCTCAGCCCGTACGCAAAGTACTCACACTCCTCAGACAGCCGGCCCACTGAGGAGACAGAGGATTAGAGCGGTTCTGGAGCGGTTCTGCAGCGGTTCTGAGCCGGACTCACTCTTCAGCGCCACGGTTCCGTCTTCAGAGAGCGAGTTCGGGTCAAAGAACACGGAGGCCGGCGCGTCCAGCGAGTCCTGGACGTACAGAACGTCCTGGTTCTGGAGGCCCGCGTTGTGGAAGTAGAAATACCTGCAGGGAGAATCTGGAATAATCTGGAATGATCTGGAATAATCTGGAATAAAATGTGTAAACCTCCAGAGTTCGTGTAGAACGCCGTCGCTCCTGAACTGGATGAAAACCAGTTCAGGTTCAGTTAAAATCACATTTTTATTACATTTATTTCATTAAATTCTTATTTTCTGCTTTAAACTGAAGTTTAAAACACTTGAAGGTTTTCTGACACCAAACCTGATCAACTTGACCAGTTAGCTTCTCCTGTTAGCATGGGAACGCTTCAAAATAAAATAACTTTATTAACAAACCAATAAAACTAATAAATAAATATACAAGAATAAAGTTGCAGTTTTATGACTAATATTATTATTACAACTTCATTCTCATTATTTTGACTTTATTCTTCTACAAGTTTATTCTCTTAATACTATGACTTCATTATGGTAGTATTTTTATTTTTATTAATATGTTACTTTGTTACATTTCATTTAAAATGCTGCAATAATTTTAACATTTTGTTAAAATTATTTCTGTTTTAAACCTTCAGGATCATCTGAACCAGAGAGCTGAACTTTTTACAGTGTTTTACTGCATAACGCTGTAAAAACTCAGATATAAAATAATTGTTTTAAAATAAATATTGTTCTTATAAATGGTACATAATATATAAATATTACAGAAGCTTCCTGAACCGCTCGGCCCAAATAAAATGAATTAATTTTCTGCTGTTAAACTCAGGTTACATCTAGAAAAGATTTATTTCACATTTTTAAATGTTTTCATGATCAACTAAATAAAAATAAAACATTTTTAATTAGAATGTGGACTTGTTCTGAACTCCGAGTTCAACCAGAGTTTTCTGTGTGGGAAGAGAACGGGATCCGGTTCGGATCCGGTTCGGACCCGGTCCAGACCCGGGTCGGCCCGGCTGCTGTGTACCTGGACCCCCGCTTGTAGGGGCAGCTGAACTTGGGGTAGTCGTAGAGCTCGGTGAGGCGCTGCTGGAACCGGGCCCGGACCGCGCAGCCCTCCAGGTACGGCATGGTCAGCTGGTTCTGCTCCTCCACGAACGCCTGCGCAGCCAACAGATCGGATCAGACCCGAAACCACTGGGGGGGGGTTCTGCAGGAAGAGGGCGTTACCATGGTTTCCGGGCTGTCCGGGTCCTCCAGCCAGGCGTAAGGATCCGGGATCTTGGTTCCGTGGTAATCATCCACCTGTTCCACAAACAAACAATCAGAGTCTGGCTCTGAAACCGGATCTTCTGGTTCCGGATGTTCCGTTGGTACCGAGAAGCTCTGAGCAAAAACTGTGAGCAGCAGCTTCACACCAAACCTGCAGGCTGAACGAAACGGCGCCAGGACGAAGCTTTGGGGCTCCAAACCGGATCACAGGGAGACTCACAGAGTCAAAGGTTCAGGCTGCAGGATGGAAAAGTTCTACCTTCCACCAAGTTTTACCAGCGGAGGAGAGCAACAATCTGACGTCATTAAATCAGAGCAAGAAGAGCCTGAACCTCCATTTAGTTACTTCAGGTCATACAACTGAACTATGAACATGAACACATTCATTTTTTAACTGACTGAACTGGATTGAGAACCAGTTCTTTGGGAGGATGAACTGGTTTAAACTGTGGTGGTTCAGGATCCGGCCCTGGGCCCCCGGGCCCCTGGATCCGGCCCTGGGCCCCAAGGACCCTGGATCCGGCCCTGGCCCGGTTCTGCTCTGGTCTGAGCCTGGCTCTCCTGCACCCAAACCGTCCGGATCAGAACCAGGAAGGGAAAGTGAAAGCGGGTCGGAAGCTCCTCTTCCTGCAGCTCCAAAACTGATTATTGATAATTAATTATCAGTAATGATGCTGGTTTCTGCCTGAGCTCCGACCCGGAGCCTCCCTCAGCCTCTACCTGTCTCGCTGCGCACCTGAGCAGCAGACCCGAACCGAACCGAACCGAACCGAGCCGAGCCGAGCCGAGCCCAGCAGGCCGGACTCACCTGGTTCAGGTCTCTCCGGGCTTCGGGGTATCTGAACGCCATCACGCCGCTGGGGGTCCGGGGCCTCTAATGTCGGTCGGAACCAGCGGACTCTGAACCTCCGGGCTGAACAGAAAGTGAAACTTTCAGGCCGGCAGACAGGAAGTGACGTTGTCAGCCAGGACCGTAGATCCCGTCGCTCGGGGATTTCTGGCGCAGTTTCAGCCGCAGGAGGAGCGAAGTTCTGGGCGGCAGAGCGAGGACCAGCTGGAAGGGTTCGGTTCTGGTTCAGATTTTCCGGTTTTATCTCAGAATAAAGTCCAAATGTTGAGGAAAAAGTCTGAGATTAAAGAAACATTATTGTAATAACTGATTGTTGTTATCAGATGTTAACATGATGAAACATTTTTTAATTTATTTTTACATTTTATTCTAAACCAGGGTGTCCAACGTGCGGCCCGCGGGCCACCGGCGGCCCTCAGGATGGCTTTGGACGGCCTGGTTCTGGTCTTCCAGTTCGGCTGGTTTGAAAGTTATGATGAAATTTTTAAACATGATTCACATCTTAAAATGAAAACTTCAAGTTTTTTGCTTTCAGTTTAACTTCTCAGTAAAAACATCCAGGAGCTTTTACAGAACCAGAACCAGAACCAGAACCAGTTCATGTAACCAGAAAGAAAAATAACCAATCTAAAGAAATAAAATGTGGGAAATGGTTTCATGTTTTTTTGTTTTTGTTTAAAATGATTCCATTTTCCTCGTCAGAAACCCGACGTTATTAAAACTTTGTGTAAACATTTAAATTTCAAAAGAAAAATACTAAACATTTTTAGTATTAGTATTTATTTTTAGCTGGAGAATTTCAGCCTCACATTTTCAGATCAAACTGATTAAATCTCCTAAATGAGTTTAGATTTTGCTGATTGACCCGTCAGGAGAGAACTGGCTGTTTCCCAGTTTAACCAGTAAAACTCTGGTTTCCTCCATGTTGGTCCAACGTTTCCTGGACTTTGGCCCAGAAGTTCTGATTCAATGTTTCACTATAAAAAATGATTTATCTTCAGCTGGACATAAAACCATGAACCCTGCTGACCTTTGACCCGGAGGTATTTTTATCACTGCAGGTTTTTTCCTTCCTGCTCCATTTTCTCCAGACTGCAGGCTGTGCAGCTTCATGAGTCAGCAGGAAGGCCGGTTCCGACCCGGTTCCGACCCCGACCGGACCTTCGGGTCGCCGCTGTTGGCTCCATGCAGGGCGGCATGGGCGGGGGGGCGGCAGAGCGAAGGAAAACAGCTTCAGAGCAGTAATCTGTCTAATCCAGGAAGCCGAGAAAACGACTGGGGGGCAAGGGGGCGGGGCTAATTCCAACTAATTTAGTTAAGATGATTAAGTTGATGGGAAACAAGCTGCTGAAGGTTCTGGACTGGTTCTGGACTGGGTCCAGTCCATATACATCTGAGGCCCACACTGATGACATCATCAGTCTGTTACAAGTCCATTAACCGGGTCCAATTAGACCAGAACCAGAACCAGCTTCACTCTTCAGGTGAAGAGAATGAAAATATAAAAACGAGGTTTTTATTTTAAGATGGCTGCAGCTCTGCTGCACCACCTGAAGGTCAGTTTGTGTCCAGCATGTGTGGGGTCTGCAGAGAAACTAGCTGCTCCTTTCCTGACCCTTGACCTGGAGGAAAGGTCAGCCCTGATGGTTCCAGTGGACTGGACCGGTTCTACGGGCCGCCGAGAGTAAAGCTACCGTCACAAATTAAGAGCAGAAAGAAAAACGTTTTACTAACTTCTGATTTCAGCCTCAAACTAAATATTTAATTAGAAAGATAAATATTTAGTTTACAAACTACACATTTAGCTTTAAACTAAATAATATCCCTGAAGTGTGTATATATTTACACGAGTTAAACATCTGCAAACAAAATATTTAAGCTGTTAACTCTGTCGAGTTTAAAACTAAAACTCACTAAATTCATGTTTAACTTCTAATATTAAGCTTCAATCTAAATATTATGAACTCAGAGTTCGCTAAAAACGTAGCTTTGAGCTGAATATTTAGTTAGCATGCTACCTGTTTAGCTCGCTAACTAAACCAGCGGACGACTGGAGAGAAATGTTTCTCTGTGGAGAACGACGACCCCGAACTGGTGAAAGACGACCTTTTGACCTCTTGATGGGCAGCGGCCGTTGCTCCTCTCAGGTGGTTGCTGGTTGCGTTGTGCTAACACACCTGGAGGCAACAAGCTGAAGATCTAACAGCAACACGGCCTCTGATTGGCTGACCCTCTGCAGAGCCGAAAGTGGACCAGGCCAAGCTGCAGGTAGTTGGACGGTACCGGGCCCAGGCGGGTCAAGCCGGGCCCCCCCTGGCCCCGCCTGCCTGCCGCAGACGGGCTCTGATTGGCCGAGAACGGCCAGGTGATTGAGATGAGATTATCATGTCAGATTACAGCAGAGAGTCAGACGGAGTCATCTGACTGCAGCCTCACCGTTACCATGACGATTCACCTGAAAAACAAAAGCTGCTCCGCCGAGAGAAACCAAAGGTTGAGCTTCAGAACCTCACACACACAAACACACACACACAGAAAGGAGCTGCGTTATTTACCGCAGCAGCAGATGGTGCAGAGCAGATTATAATCCTCATTGTGTAAAATGTCTTCACAGATCTGTCGTCATGGAGATGAAATGATTCAGACATGAAATCAGGTTTGAAGCGTTTACATGGTTTAATCCAGATCTGACAGCGTTTCTGCTCTGCCGCAGCTGGAGCTGCGATAATCAATCAGAGCTGCAGTATTGATCGGTTATTGATCTGTTATCGCTGGGTGGAATCCTGCAGACAATAAAAGACCAGCAGCCAGATTAAGACAATTAGGCTCCGTTTGTTTTCCAGAGAGCAGGAGAAGCTGCAGGAGAAGGAGATTAAACCAGCAGATTTAGGTCAAAGTGATGAAGTGTGGAGGAAGGAAGGAGGCGGGGCCGGGGAAAGGGGGGGATTGGGGTCAGAGAAACCGATCGGTGAGGAAGAGGAGGAGAGAGGAAGAGTCTGATCCCTGACTGATCATCATCTTCCTCACCTGCTTCCAGGAGCTTCCTGTCTGGGGATTTTCCTGATCTGTCTAGACTCCTGAATCAGCACTCACTGTTTGTTTTTCTTTCCTCCTCCTCCTCCTCCTGGTCAGCCTAATTAGCAGATATTTTTATTGATCTGGTGGATTTGGTGCTGAAATCCCTTCTCTGTCTGCCAGACAGATCTGGACTAAAGTCCTCATTTTGAGCTGGGGGGGGGGGTTATGGGGGGCTAATGTGGGGGCTAACCCACCTGTTAGCATCGGTTCAACAGCATGCAGATCTGCTTCCAGCCTGAAAGTTTCTGTTTTCCTCCAGAACGATGAATAGGGAAAATGATTCCTGTGATATTTTTTAGAATCTATCTGAAAAGTGTGGAGTGTATTTGGTGTAGGTTCTGACGGGCCGAGCTGGACTTCACCTGCTGTGCCTGGTAAAAGCAGAAGCAGTAAATGCGGCGGCTGCAGCGTTCTGCTGCCATGAAGCTTCACAGCTCAGAGTGTCAGAATCTCAGCGGCTCCCAGATTTGCTGCTGCTGCTGATAACTGTGATATTTTCACGACACGTTTAATGAAGAGGAAAAAAAGTTGTTTTGTTCTCAGAGGAAGCAGCAGCTGCAGAGAAAAGGCCGGCCGCGTCAGTTTGGACCTTTGCTCTCAGAGCCACCATGATGGCTGGAAGCCGTGAAACAGAGAAGTCAGATGAAAGGCGGCGCAGCGACACGTCTCCTGCTGCAGCCTCGCATGTCTCAGAGCCGGACGATAATGCTGCTGATAAGGATGTTGCTGCTGAGGCTCTGGCTCGTCCGGCTCCTTCCTTCCTCTTCTGTGATGGCATGCAACCTAGAGGAGGTGTGAAAACGTCGGGTTATTTTGGTCTGTCACGCTCAGACTCTGAGAAACTCTGACCTGCTGCCGCTGCTGGGAATCTGAGAATCGCTTCGCCTCGGCCTGGAGCGGCGGGCCCAAACGGGACGGTTCTGAGACGGCCGCAGATTGAAACGCGGCGACGCCTCTGCAGCAGGTGCATCACCTGCACCTGCTGCAGGGCGGGTGGGCGGAGCCTGGAGCGGGCGAAGCTTCATGAAGCTCCAGGCGCAGCGGCGGCGAAGCTAACCTCAGGCAGCAGGCCGCCTGACGCAGACGGCTAAAAATATCTGCAGAGAACACAGAAAACCTCCGCGGTTCTGAGAACGCTGCACTAATCTGAGCAGAACCGGGCCGGATCACAGCCCAGAACCCGGCAGAACCCAACAGAACCCAGTAAAACCCGACAGAACCCAGTAGAACCCGGCAGAACCCAGTAGAACCCGTCAGAACCCGACAGAACCCAGTAAAACCCTGCAGAACCTGACAGAACCCAGTAAAACCCAGTAGAACCTCCCAGCAGCAGATTACTGGCTATTGTTGTTTCACCCCCTCCAGATTAAATGTCAGATTCTGTTTGTTCCAATCTAACCTGGATTATGGCTGATTTATAGATTACATATGTTATTCCCACATATGGAAACAGGATTGCTTTCATAATCCTCAGAGGGTCGAGTCGAGTTTAAGGTGGAAATGATTTCTTTAAGGTGGAATTGCTGCAGGTTTACTGCGGCTGTAAAACCACCAGAACCTTCTCACTGGTTCTGGTTCTGGTGAATCCAAATCTAATATTTCTGAAAGTTTCTCTTCCTTCAGCCGAGACGTTTCCACGGGAAACCAGAACGACTTTCAGGATTTTGTGTTTTTCAGTGTAGAAAAGTATTGGCACCCCGACCCGGCCAGCCAGAACCGGTTCTGACCTCAGTGGGTCTGAAGCCACAGAGAAAGGACGACACATCTGAAAAGTGTGGCATGCATCTGTATTCAGCCCGTCAGAACTCTGAGGTTTTTCTCCACCAACTTGCCAGAATCTCAGTTGGATTCTGGACTTTGACTAGGCCATTCCTCATGAAGCTCCAGTCTCTGCAGCCTCTAAATGATTTTCTTCCTGGATTTATCTCCATCCATCTTCCCACAGCATAATGCTGCCACCACCGTGAATCACTTTTACTTTCCTTCGTTCTTCCAGGCGTAATTCTCTACGTTACGTTTCAGATAAAATGCGATAAATCGTGTTTTACGTTCAGCTCTGTTAAAAACAGACACTTTGAGGAAAACAATCAGGAAGTGATTTCCGTGCTGCTGCTTAGATAATCCAGGGTTAAATGGATCTGATGTGGAAAGCGGGTCAGGCTCGGTAAACAACGCGCCGCCGTTCCTCTGATTGATCATCCACTTCCTGTTTGCTTCAGTTAATCCTCTGGAGCCACAGCTGGAAAACAAGCAGCCGTCAGCCAATCACACGCCAGCAGCTGTGACTCAGCCGTCCGGTCCGGTCCGGTCCAGACTGGACATCAGAACAGAGAGGAAAGGCCGCTCTGTGTTTAATGGCTGCAGGGCCGGTCCGGTCATTTCTGGGGCCTCGGGGGCCCCGCTTCCTGTTCAGATCATCACCATGAACAACATCCCATAATGAGACAAGAGCGCCGGACCCGCAGCATCAGGCTGTAACCATGGCAACACAATACTCAATAGCTGAAGACTATTCAGTTTTACAAAAATCCTTTAAATCTTAAATGTAAAACAATTTAAAATCTTTTAATTGATCTCTGTTGAAACCTTTAAATGAAATGGAAAAACTTTAATTCTCTGTAAATAGGTCAGAACTCTGTGGAGCAGGTCTGGTGGGTTTTCTCTCTTCCAACTTTGAACATCTGCAAACTTACTTATGGATTCAGGTCTGGACTTTGACTAGGCCATTCTAACCCATCCCATAATATCTCTGTCTGGATGTTCAGGGTGGTTCTCCTCCAGGGCGGTCCTGGATTTATCACCACAGCATGATGCTGCCATCACCGTGTTTCACAGTGGAGTCAGGTGAGTTCAGAGATGCTAACCGAACCTTTCCTGGTTTTCCTTTCTGTCCGTCCATAAAGATTCCTGGGCGTATTTAGGGGTATCGGTGTACAGTTGGCTCAGCAGAAATCCAAACAAGCCAGAACAAAGTTAAGGTGTGAATACTTTTGTAGCCTGGTGGTGGAAGAAGGCAGGAAGAGAAACAGGATCAGGAAGTGATTCACGGTGGGACCGGCGTCTCTGGTTCTGGTCGCCATTCCAGAACTTTTATTTCTGCTCATTTACAGGCCGACCTGCTGGTGTTTTCTTGATATCAGCCTTTCTGAATTTTTCAAGAAAAAATCATGGTTGTCAAGGAAAGTTGATTTTTGCATAAAAATCACCAATTAAATGAATGAGTTTGGCGCCAAATCAACCAAGTTATTCTGAACCATAGAAAAGTGTCCTGTCTGTTGGACTGGCGACCTGTCCAGGTGACCTGTCCAGGTGACCCGCCTCGCTGGAGACACCAGCACCTCCTGACCCAACCGGACCAGCTGGAAGAAAACGGATGGATGGAAATAATAGAGATTTTCTTGATCTTGTGTTTCCTTCTGGTGGATGTTTCTCAAAATGGTTGCCGTGATTGCAAAGGAGAAAGAATCTCTTTAGCTAAACTGCTAACCAAATACAAAATTAGCAGAAGCTAACGATTAAGACGTCTGTCTCTTCTCCTCCTTCCAGTTGACGCCTGGTCAAAGACTCTAACAGCAAATCCTCAGTTTCTGATTCTTCCACATATTTGTTACTTTAAAGTTTTTTGAACAGGAAGTGAAAAACATGATGCAACATAAAGTTCATCCAAGTCATAAACTGGGGAACATTTGGTGGCAATAACTGGTTTAAAAAGCTGAAAAACTTCAGCCATCTTGAAAAATGGCCATTATTTTGATATTCAAGCAGTTAATGGGAAACATGAAAAACATCCAGCCTGAATTTTTCAGTTTTTATTTTTGTCTCCTGGAAGCCAACCTGCTCTCTACCTCCATGGCTGAGTTGTGTTGGAGATGCTGTGGCCTGCTTCCTGCTGTCAGACTGGTTCTGTTGGTTTCGCTTGTTTTTCCTCAGGTTCTGCTCGATGTGATGTGGAAGTGACACCATGAAAACGTGTTCATGCGTTAAACATGCAGTGACATCATTAGTCATATTTGTCCACAGCCAGCTCAGTCGGTTGGTCGTCACGACAACAAGCTATATGAAAAGCAAAGAGCAGGTGGAGGTTTCACCTGAGTGCCTGAACCTGCCACAGTTTTCCAGCAAGGCGAAGCGGCTGCTGAGCAGCTGCTTCCTTTCTCTGGCCTCAAACGGACGTCGGGTCAGAACCTCTGCATGGCAACAGGTGCTGATTTGGAGCAGACTGTTATGAAACAGCCAGGTGTGTCAGGCGGCATCATTTGGTCTCAGACGGCTTCGGTAAGCTGACCTCAGGTCTTCTCTGATCCTGCCCGCTCATCTGCTCCCCTCCCTCCATCTCGGTACGGCGAGGATTCCCTTCGCCTGTCCTGGATGTGAGTCCAGGAGCGCCGAGCGTCGGCCAACCTGCTGTCCTGGAGCGACGGCTCTTTAGCCTCTGAGCCTGAGCCCAGACTGTCTGCAAATTAGAGAAATTAGCCCAGTCGGGCGCGGGTCAGTGAAAGAGCCTAAATCCTCTCCCCCCATCACACAAACAGCTCCAGGTTTAACCCCCAACACTGTGCAGTAAATCTGGCCCTTGGAAAGCAGCAGCAGCACCATATGGCAGCCAATTTAGCATTTCACCGGCCAAGTTTAGAACGAAGGCGAGAAGAGTACGGTCCGTTTGTAAAGTTACACAGGCAAAAATTAGCAGCAATAATTTGGGTTGTTTGGCCTGTCATAAGAAAAATGGAGCTTTATTTTTCTAAGTCATATTTTACCAAGTTATTCATCCGTTTATAAAAATCACAGTTTCAAACTAAATATTTAGCTCCAAACTAAACACTGATCTAAACATTTAGCTAGCTAGCTAAATGTTTATTTAGAAGCTAAATTTGATTGTATAACTTTACAAACGGCTCACTGAGACATACTGAGTTTAAAGTCTATCAGCGGAACATGATTCCTCACATTTATCAGTTAATGAACAGTTGATTAATAACTGCTTTAATCAAACCTGCGTTCTCACATCTTCATTACTGCTTCTGGATGTTAATGTTTGCTGAACTGGAGCAAAGATCAGAGATGCTCCTGCAGGGACGAGTCGGACCAGGAGGACCAAGCAACAAGAAAGTTGACTTTCAACATCCCACCTGGTTCAGGTTCTGCTCTGTGAACTGGACCAACATCTGGACCTGCACAGGTTCTGATCCTGCTCCAACACATTTTCCAGACTGAATTAAAGCGGACTTAGAGAGGCGCGTGTGTGTGTGTGTGTGTGTGTGTGTGAGGGATGTAGGTCAAGGCGATACAGTGGCAGCAGATTGCTCATTAAGTGCCAAACCAAGCAAAAGTCTCTGTTTTCCAGTGGCACCGGGCCGGCCATCTGCTCCTCCTTTATTCATTCATTAAGACGTCTTCTTTGTGTGTGTGCGTGTGCACGTGTGCACATACGTGTGGAAGCATTCATCACAACAGCCACTTGCACGACGTCACCCGTGTTGTTGTCCAAAAGCAGCAGTAGCGTGTCAGATGGCCGCATCACGTGACCGCGGCGGCCGGTGATTGGACGGCACACGCAGCTAAAACGGTTGGCGCTGTCCCGGCTAGGGACTTTCTGGTGAGGGTGATGCAGTGACCACAGACTGAAGGAAAACCTGGACTGGCTGGAGAAGAAGCCCAAAGAGAACGGAGAGAAGGCCGAGGAGTCAGGAGATGACGTAGCCAAAGACACGATGGTCCAGCAGCTGAATGAATGTGTGACGGTGAGTCTGAAGATGTTTTACTTCAACGCATTTATGGACTTCAGTGTCAGCTGTTTCCTCTCTTTACCCTCAGGTTAGTTTTACTTTAACTCAGTCCTCTCTTCTGTTTTGCTTCTCTAGAGTTTGAGCTTTAACTATCACACCTGAAAACGGGCCTTCCCCAATAAAACCAAAGTAGTCCTGAACCAAAGCAACCAGATCCAAACCAAAAGGCCAAAGCCTGAATCTATCACCTGACGTCTGAGAATACCTTGAAGAATGAAGCTGGAGAGCAGCCTGTCGGACATGAACGCCTGGAGGGAGGTGGACTTTGCTCTCAACTGCACCTACATTGTTCCGGACCAGGTGTCGGACCCGAGCTTCAGCCTCCCCAAAGCCATGACCTCCATCCCACGCAACCTCA
Organism: Xiphophorus couchianus; assembly: GCF_001444195.1. Classification (NCBI taxonomy): domain Eukaryota; kingdom Metazoa; phylum Chordata; class Actinopteri; order Cyprinodontiformes; family Poeciliidae; genus Xiphophorus; species Xiphophorus couchianus. Next base: position 25,711,263 of record NC_040240.1, read on the forward strand.
CCTTTGACTACAGCGCAGACAACGAGGTAACGTGTTGAGTTTCATCCTCCATCGCATCGATGTTTCTGAGTTACATTACGCTCTGTCGACCTGACTGGGTCTACAACAATAGGTCTGCTGAGCTCTTCACAAACATCTGTGGTCAGGTGAGGTCATGATGATTGCATTTAGCTTGCAGCTAGTTCATATGATCTCAGCCACTAACACCGGAACCAAACCCATCAAGACGATCAGAACCAGCAGCATTTTCCTCTAAATGCCCTCTCTGTCTTCAGGTAGATCGTTTCTGCTGAATGCGTCTCACCTGGGAGGCCTTTAGCTGTTCTGTGATCAGTTATGACCTCTGACCTGCCTCTCAGTCAGAAGCCCCTGAGGTGGATAGGTGTATTGGGGGTATATTGCTGCGGCTGAAGACAGATTCATTATCTTTTAAGGAAGAGGGAGCAGGGGCTGCACAGTGGCGCAGTTGGTAGCACTGTTGCCTTGCAGCAAGAAGGTCCTGGGTTCGATTCCCGGCCGGGGTCTTTCTGCATGGAGTTTGCATGTTCTCCCTGTGCATGCGTGGGTTCTCTCCGGGTACTCCGGCTTCCTCCCACAGTCCAAAAACATGACTGTTAGGTTAATTGGTCTATCTAAATTCTCCCTAGGTGTGTGTTTGTGTGTGAATGGTTGTTTGTCCTGTCTGTCTTTGTGTTGCCCTGCGACAGACTGGCGACCTGTCCAGGGTGTACCCCGCCTCCCGCCTGGAACGTAGCTGGAGATGGGCACCAGCAACCCTCCCGACCCCATTAGGGACAAGGGTGCACAGAAATTGGATGGATGGATGGATGGATGGATGGAAGAGGGAGCAGTGTCACACTCACTTGTTTTGTAGTCAACACTCAGTTTGTGGTTGCTGCCCCCTTCCTTTTTTATCCTCAGCAAGGCGACACTTTCTGTGCTTGTTCCTCTTTTGCAGTTCTCAGACTCTCATCTGTTCCTCCTCCGCCTGCAGCCGCCGCCGCTGCAGATAAAATCAAACTGTGGCCTCATTGAAGGTCCCTCACCTTGTTTGGTGCTTTTACAGATGTGCACCTAATAATACTTGGTGTGCACGTTTAATGCAGCGCCACTGCATGCAGCAGGAGATTCAATACTATCTCTGGCACTGCCCAAACTGCCTTTTTTCAGTTGCACAGTTTTCCTTCCTGTTCCTGTGGTGAGCGTATCCTGCAGCCGTTCTTTAGGGAGGGACCGTGAGCCGTCTTTTGGAAATGTGCCGTAGGAAAACTACGGTCAGACTCAGAGGTGTTTGCATGAGGAAATCAGTAAAAGACACGTGGCAGATGGAGCGTCAGCAACGGGTGGCTGTAAGATGGGCAGGAGGGGTGCTTGGGGGGGGGGCAGGATCTGGGTAGAGGAGGATGGGGGGGGTTAGGATAAAACCAGATGATTAACTTTCATTGGGGTAAGGAGTCCGGCCGGGCGGCTTGTGGAGACAGAGGGCCTCAGGAGGGTGATCGCGTGGGTCCACATGGGACCCCCCCCCCCCCCCCCCCCCCCCCATTGCCACCACCAGCCCATTATTTCACCCCCTGAAAGCCTAACATGGCTGGAACAAGCGGTTGAACAGTAGCGACAGTTCAGCAGGCAAAACAACTCATTAGTCACGCAACAGCTGCCAATCACAATGTCCCTGTCAAATTGGTTCACCTTATAATACACACACACACACATAAGTCAGTGGCTAATTGCCCGAAAATCAGTCACTTCTCTTGTTTCTGACCGTTTCCCTGAAAAGGATCAGAAAGGTTTGAATTTAATTTCTGGATTGTAAGTGACCAGTGTGTGTGTGTTTGTTGGATGTGTGTGTGTTTGTTGGATGTGTGTGTGTGTTTGTTGGATGTGTGTGTGTTTGTTGGATGTGTGTGAACAAAACGCCTTCACACTTTGTCAACAAAACAAAAACAAAATAACAATCATAGACGCAGCTTTAAAGGTGTCAACAGTCCTCACAGGTCTACTGCTACCAAGAGGACAATGATCTGTCTGGTAATGTCCTCCAGGTTATCTTGACCCGGAAACTTAGATCTCTTCCTTAAATCACTGTGTCTTCCTGAGAAACCAGGTACATTCTGATTGTACATTGACAGGTACAGACAACAAACTGTCGGGGAATCTGCTTTTACATTCTGACTCATTCCCACATGAGGGGCATTTTGAAACCTCGGATTTCCAGTTGGCAAACCACAAACTGTTGGTTGTGTTGTTTCCTTTACGTATGAAATCTCTAGAGTAACACCTGCACCTGCAGTCAGGAGGCGGCGGGTCAGAGATCAGTGGAGTAGGTCAGAGAAAGCGGTAAGTCTCCTCATTGGTTTAGCTCGTCAGGGAGGAAAGTGGGTCATGTCGAGGCCTTAATTGGAGCGGTCCGATCCGACAGAAGAGCGTCGCGGGTCACTGACCTGAGCAATGTAAACACAATCTGTAATGGATCGAACTTGTTCAGGTTTCAGTTACACAATAAACATGAGGAACGTGTCTGATAATTATTTGCTCTCTTATCCAGGTGACAGGTGTGTTCAGCAAGGAGTACATTCCTCAGGGAACTCGCTTTGGCCCCCTGCAAGGAGACCTCTACACCAAAGACAGCGTACCAAAGGAGGCCAACAGGAAGTACTTCTGGAGGGTAAGAGCATGCTGGCTATGAAACCTTCTCACGTCAGGGAAATGAGCCTGGGAAAAGTTAAGGAACCACAGGTTTTCGTCTTCCTCTCTTTCACATCACGTCTGCTTCTGTGCGTCAGTGAGAAAACAAAATTGCTTTCTCACAGATGTCTGCGGCGCTCAGGGCTTTTGGTGTAAATTTTAGAGGAAGTTTGTGAACTCTGCTTACACGTAACGATGGATTCAGTTTTAGAGTCATCAGAGTTTTACTGGCACTGGCCTCATATTTCAGTCACAAAGGAAGAGCTTATTGTTTGCTGTGACGGGGCTCGGGTCTCCACCCCCTCTCAGGATCTGAGCCTTTCTCTCTGATATCCACGGTTCTTGTATCATTCAGGAAATTTTCTCTTCTGGTTGAGTCAATTCCCAAAAGGAGTTTCTGACACCATCCTGTGTAGCTTCCTTCCTGTAAACCTGGTAGGGGTGTTCCTTCCTCCTCTCTATAGTGAAAGTCAGCGCTCCATGGAACAGATTATATTATCAGGCGTGTGTCACAGGTAAGACGTGCTGCCACAGGCATGCCCTGCAGCCGTCTGGCTGCTGGCCAGCTGCGCTGACATTTCACTTTCATCTGCTTTGTTCCACACAATCCCTCTTTTGGTGTTTCATTTCAACAATTAATGACGGATGGCGTGCTGCCTATGAATCAGAGAAACAGAGAACTGAGAAAGGAATCAAAAAGAGGCAGCGCACAACACAGTTAGCCCCGCCCCAAACCTTAAGGCTCAACAAAACAGAGACGCTGAGAGAAAACACTCAGAACAAGGAGCTACCAGTCAGAACCCACAGCAGCCTGACAGCTGAGCAGGACATTAACTGTACATGGCAGAGGTGATTATTCTCAACCTGTTAGCTTTTCTTCTCTAATCAATTCATTTATCATTTATCAATTTATCTTATCTTAATTCCACAATCTGCAGCACAAATTTAGTTTCTCTTTAAATTGATTACATTAATTTTGTGGCTTGGTGATTGTTCCAGCAGATAAAAGACTATTTGACATTCCTGTGTGTTGCCATATTTCCAACCTTTTGCTCTTCTTCTTCTGCTGCAGATTTACAGCGGCGGTCAGCTTCAACACTTCATCGACGGCTATGATGTCCAAAAGAGCAACTGGATGCGTTACGTGAACCCGGCGCGCTGCCTGGCCGAGCAGAACCTGGTGGCCTGCCAGAACGGCCGAGACGTCTACTTCTACACCATCCGGCCCGTGGAGCCCAAGCAGGAGCTGCTGGTGTGGTACAGCCAGGAGTTTGCTCAGAGACTCTGCAGCCAGCAGGGTGACCTCCGACACAGTGAGTTTCACCTCCAAACACAGCAGCTACTGCAGGGATCTGTTTACGACTGTCTGAAGGTGTACAGTTACCTCCTGATTACGGAGAACAGTGTGAGATAAGCTGGTGCTGCTGAACTTCTTTGATTTCTCTAAAGAATGACTGAATGAGAAGCAGCGAAGGACAGATGACTATCAGTTACTTTTAGTTGCGACGCAGCACAATGACTCACCAAAATCCCTTTGCTTTTTCTTACGAGAGCTGAAAAAGGAGCTGATTGGTATCTTTGCAGTGAATAAACATGTTTTGTCCTCTTCAAAGCGAAAGAGGACACATAATTCTTCAATCTTATCTTTTGCGGTACTAGGACTTTTCTTCCTGTCTGGTCTCCAGCGGTCACTCACATATCTCAATTTGATGCGTCACTAGGTGTGTTGTTCAACAGTCAGAGAAATCTGAGGGTAATAACGTCCGTTCAAAGTACTTGTGTGAGTCACTCGTTTCCAGCTATTTACAGAACATCGGGAGGTGAAGTCATGCCCTCGCCATCCGGAAAGATGAGGCTGAAACTCATAATTCATGTGTCCATTCATCCAGTCAACTGAGGCAAAGAATGACTATGTCTCTATTGAGCATTGCATCGTGCAGCTGTGATCCTCTGATAGTCTGTGAATGTTATCTCCAGAAGGTCAGGAGGTGGTTCTGGGTTAGCATCACTGCCAGGTTCAGGTCGCTGCAGGAGGAAAGTATGGTGGCCTCTCTTTGGAAATGTAAGAACCAGAAACCTTTGAGGGTTAGAGTCAGTGAGAACAGAGAGGCAATTTTCTCAAACCAGAAGAGGAAAAGAAGGAGATGTGTTTTTTTCTCTTGTGGTCAGTACGGTAATGCAGCTTACCCAGAAACAGTTTCACAAACGAAACTCAGTATTTCTGTGTTGCAGCTCATATATGACATGACACATGGACTCCCACACACCTCATCACCAACTCTCCCTCCCACAGAAAATCACTTGTACAACAGAAACCTATAAACGTTGTGTCATGTCAAAACTGAAACTACTATCATTTACCATAAGAGGGCGTGCCTGGTGTGGGCGGCTGAGCCTTACTGTATGTCTGTAAACACAAAGAGCTCAGGGATGAGTGTTCTTCAGCCTTAATCTCAACACAAATGTCATTTTCTTGTTGCAGAGCACAGCGATGAAGAGCATCCCAAACAGCATCTACCTCAACAGACATTTCTTCAGGGCAGAACGAAGGAGGAGGTGAAGGAGCAGCTTGAAGACGGTGAGGAGAAGATTGACGTGGAGATGTTGGAGAGAGACACTCCTCCTGACACGCCTGACGATCAGATCATGGACTTCAGCAGAAAGATGGACAGGGAGGAAGATCCAGAAGGCCGAGGCGTCATTCCCTCCCCTCAGCCCGACCGCAGGGAAGCCCTGCTGGGCTTGAATCACCCCTACCTATCCGACCACCACCCCTCTCTGCCTGCTCCACACCGAGGTCTCCCGCTTCACCTCCATGGCCTCTACGGCCACAGGGAGGGCCTGGTCTCTTCTTACCCGCCGCTCTACTCCCACTCCAGACATCTTCAGCCTCCTTACCAGTTCCTCCCACCGTACGGTCCTCACTATCCTCGCCTCATCCTCCCTCCCTACTCCCCTCCCTTCCCCAGCGTCATTCCTTCACGAGGATCCCTCCGGTACAGCAGCTACCTGGGCACTGACGGAGTGCCGTACCCCCCCATCGCTCCACCCAACCTGCTCCCAGTGTCCCTGCCATACGCTCCGTCATCTCAAGGAGGCCTGAAAGAATTAACCCCAAACGTTTCACCACCAAGAGGCGCTCCAGCCACCCCGGAGCTGTCGCCGCCTGCCAAACCTGACAGCTACCATCCCTCTCCGGAGCAGTCTCCCTCCAGCTGTGAGGAGGCCATGAACCTCAGCCTGGCTTTGAACAAGAGCAGCACAGCGCCGCGGAACGGACCCGGACACAAATCCCTGCCCTACCCCCTGAAGAAGCAGAACGGAAAGATTAAATACGAATGTAACATCTGCTCCAAAACCTTCGGACAGCTCTCCAACCTAAAGGTGACGACTCTTCCTCCACAATACAGCCGCCAAACACTTCTAGTCATCGTCAGTGAACAGTTGAACTCATAGTTGTCTTCCTACCATCAGGTCCACCTCCGAGTCCACAGCGGTGAGAGACCCTTCCAGTGTCATTTGTGCAAGAAGAGTTTCACCCAGCTGGCCCACCTCCAGAAACATCACCTGGTCCACACCGGAGAGAAGCCCCATGAATGCCAGGTACGTTAAAAACGGATTACATCAGAGCACAGTGTTGAAAGGTCAAAGACAAACACAAGCTGTGACTCACACACCTTTCAGGTAACTCAGTGTGTTATTTTCACTGAGGCACACCTTACATTTTCATCTCTGAGTCTCTGAGGGTGCGAGTGATTCACCAAAACTAGTCCCACCTGTTTCATACCTGAAATACGCAGGAATGAGATACTGATAGTAGAAGTAACATCAAAGCACCTTATCACCTTTCTTCCTGTTCAGTACTTGAGCCTGAACTTTCCATTTCATTTCTTCCAGGTGTGCCACAAACGCTTCAGCAGCACCAGCAACTTGAAAACACATCTGCGACTGCACTCAGGGGAGAAACCTTATCAGTGTAAATTATGCAACACCAAGTTCACCCAGTACATCCACCTGAAGCTGCACCGGCGCCTCCACAGCAGCCGCGACCGGCCCTACCGCTGCGCGCTCTGCTCACAGACCTTCTTCCACCGATTCAGCCTCTTCGTCCACCAGCGCAGCTGCTGCCTGGCTAACTCCGCCGGTCCTGTCAATGTGCACATGAAGGAGATGGTGGAGCGCTTCGACGCCAGCCAGGAAGCAGACACGCTCACAGAAACCGCCTCCACCTCTCAGGTAGGGGAAGCTGTGGAGCACTGGCTGGCCCGTACGCTGGAAGGAGAGGGGAAGGAGGACCAGAAGGAGGCCACGGTTCTGCTGAAAGCCCTGACCGCCGCCATCAACGCACCGGTAACACCTATGGTCCCGTCGGCGGTGCCGGTGTCACACCACAGCCCTACTTTGGGCTTCCAGGAGCGGGCCAGCGTGGTTCACCTCCACAGACGGCCAACAGTAAAAACGGAGGGACAGTGAGGGCAGCGTCCTGAAGATTCACCAAAAAAATGTACAAAAGACGGGCGTGGCCAAAGTCAGTGGCTGATTTTGCTCCAAAGTGTCAACAAGAATTTCTCCTGATCCAAAATAAGAGCATCCCAAAGAGAGAATGATGCTCGTCCCAGAGCTGACGATAAACTGTGACGTACTTAAAAACTTTCACTCAGGTAGAAAACTGTTTGCTTTGTTGTGCTTTAACTTATTATTTCTGTGACTGGTTTTGTTGATATTTATTTAGATGTTGAATTTGTTGTTTTTGTTAGTTTTTGTGTTCAGAGATTTGATAATGTTTTGTCAGTGGACGGCGTTGGATCACCTGTGAACCTGCTTATTGCGGCAGAACGGATCCACCTGGCACCACAAAGCCAATCATTTATTTATTTACGTTGAAATGGAAAAGCCATTGCCAAAATATTAATGTGTTTGTGGATCGTTATTCACATTGTTCCAGCTCCAGAGGAGGAAGGACACAGATTCAGTCTAAGCATTATTCACCTTCCTGTCAACAAACCGAATCAGAAAATAATCACATTTGAGTAAAACTGTTATGTTACTGTAAAGGTGTGTGAACAGAAGCTGCATCCAAATCTGACTTCAGACAGTAGAACCTCACATTCAGCAACATTCACGTTTTGTAGCTGTGGAGTAAAAATCTGTTTCATTTTTGAGTTTTGGTGAAAACCTCCAGAACCTTCCTGTAAAAACTCTGCTGAGTCTGAAATGTAGTTTTGTTTTTGTTTGTTTTTTTACTTTATCTTTTGTACAGACTGTTATGTAGTTTATTTTTTACAAACAGGTTATAAGATACTCAGGATTTATACATGAGAGACTATTTTGATGATACTTTTATATATTTACCTGAAGTAGCACATTAAAGATATTGTTTCTATAAAATAAACAGTTGGTGTTTGTTTTTATTGCAGTTAAAGAGTACATGTAATAACTCCTGAAGTCATATGATTAACGCAGTAAATCATAAAAAAGATAACATGTTCCAACATGCCCACACTAATAAATGATGTTATCTTTTGCACCAAGATGGCAAACAGCTGACAAAAACAGAAACTAAAAACACAGCGTACTGTACACTTAAAAACCTGATATTTATAGTTATTTATTAAATCTTTTTGTGTGAGGGCTAGGTTAAATATTTTAGTACAGAGGCAGATTGCTAACGTTAGCTAGCTGTTAGCTAGCTATGCTAGCTAGCTAGCTAACAAACAGCTTACCTGTTTTTCTAAACTCCTCAGCGGCTCTGAACGCTGCAGAGTTTCTGTTTTCTTTCCTCTGGGTTTTTATATCTTTATGATTTATGTAGCTGCACTTTGTATTAGTGAAGATTTTGCGGATATCTTCCCTGTTCTCAGACGATCACCGACAGCCGTAACAAAACTACATAATTATGATTATTGTTCCGATTAAAGCAAAGATGGAAATGAATATATTGGACGATATTCTATCAGTTTAGTGATATTTTCACATTTATGGTTTTAGTCTTGAAATAAAATCTGGAGTCTCCAATGTTTGAAATACAGAGTACAAATTGACCTTTTGTGTTTTAATTGTTTTTATATTTAGAATCAAACATTGAAAAATATTTTATTATTTTCACGAGATTCAAAAAATAAAATGTTGTATTTGTGACTTGATTCTTGTATCAAAATTCAAATATTTTTAAAATGGCTCACCATCTTCATTTGATTATATATATATATTATTATTATTATTATTTTTTTAATATCTTGTACAATATTCTGTTCCAAAACAAATATCAAAATCAAATGAGGTCACATGATGTTTTATAAATGTTTGATTTTTGTATGAGGATAAAGTCAAATATCATAAAATGTTTGCTTCTCGCCCAGACTGGTTTCACCAGGACCCCAGCATGTTTTAACAGGCCCAGGCTTTTCTGTCAGGCATATATATGGACCACCCTAAGCGCGTCTGCTCCACTTCTACAAGCAGTTGCACACTTCAACATGAACACATTGTCACTAAATGTCTCATAGACGTGTAAAAACACAAAGTTCACACTTATGAGGCCAAAGTTTGTAGCTAGAGATATTTCAGGAATTCACTTCCTCTTTAGATTCTTGAGGAAAATGTTCGTCACGCTGAATTCTCTCCTGTCAGCTGCAGAGCTGAGGCATAAATCACAAACATCCACTTGAGTTTTAAATTCAGGCTCAAGTTTCACTCCAGTCACCAAAATAAAAGACTTAAGACTAAAGTTTGACTTCAGCCCAAAGACTTGACACCTGACTTGGACTTGTGATCCGAGTCTGGAGTCTCAGTCCCAGTTTTTATTTGATGTAATGAAGAAACTCCAGGCTGCAGCTGCTGCAGATGAACCTGATGTTAGTGGGATGCTAACGGCTCCTAGCATCCAGTTCATGCTAGCTGTAGCTTCATAATAATGACTATATGAATGTATCTTCAACTGAACGCTGCACATTTCAAAACAAAGTAAACGTATGTGACCTTTGACCTTCTCTCGCTGCTAAGCTTGCTGTTACAGTAGAAGGACACTTCAAAGTAAAAGCTCTTCCTGTTCCGCTCATTTAGAAATTCACAAACTTTCTCCAGGCGATGCTGAAAAACATTAGCTGTTAGCTGCAGCTGCAGAGGAGGAACGACCAGTTATTCAGGTAGGGGTGTGATTACTTTTTGGTTTGGATCGACTGAAAACGGCTTTGTAAAATGTATTTTTATTTGATAATAAACATGTTTTTCAGGGTTTAAAACATCTAAATGAGGAAAATAAAACCTTTATGAAGTAATAAATGTTTGAGGAAGGATTTTTTTCCTGCACTCTGAATTGACCTTCCACCAGATTTTATTTGTTGTGATGTCATTTCATGAGCTGATCGCTGAGTCAGCTGTTGCCATGACTCAGCTGCAGCTTTATGGACATAAATGCTAACGAGAAGCTTCTTCTATTCATTCACTGAACTAGTTCACTTTTTCAAGTTTAATACAAGAAATGAAACCAGAATGTTCTGAATGAAACTCGGAATTGGATCTGCTTCCAAGAGACGACAGAATCGGTTTCCTCTCTGAATGTCCGGCTCTGCAGCAGCAGAAGGATCCGAACGGATCCAGGAAGTCTGGGCCGGAAGAACCGGCTGAGTTTCCTCACAGAACCATTTCACCGGTTTGCAGCAGGAGCGTTAAGTCAGAGCAAAACATTCAGTTTTGAAGCAGAAACGATTCCCCAGGGACCGATGCGACGCAGCTTTGTCGTCCATTGCTGCTGTTAGCGGATGTTGCTTGTGCATCAGATTAATGGGCGCACCAGAAACAAGTGAATACAAAGGTTCCAAGAAGAACCTTTGTATATATAATTTCAAAAATGCAATACATTTTGTTAATAAATTTTAAAGCAGGGGTCTCAAACTCCAGTCCTCGAGGGCCGCAGTCCTGCAACTGTTAGATGAGCCTCTGCTGCAGCACCTGAACAGAATAATTAGGTCATTAATGTTCTGGAGAACCAATCTACACAGGAGGAGGTGATTAAGGTTCTGGAGAACTGATCTACACAAGGAAGTGATGAAGCCGTTTCATTCCAGTGTTTTGTACCTGTGGCTCATCTAAAACCTGCAGGACTGCGGCCCTGGAGGCCTGGAGTTTGAGACCCCTGCTTTAAAGCATTAAAATTTATATAATCATTTAATTGATTAATGTATATGTTTTAAAATGTAACATACATTTTATTTTACTTTACCTTTATTTAAAGTGAAAACAGTCCAAGAACTATGTTTGGTTAAAAGAGAAGGAATTCAGAAAACTAGTCATTTTTTCTGATGTTTAGCTAAAATCAAACTTCATTTATGTGCTGTTGTTATTCTGACATGAATCATTTTCCGAGCTTTAATCAAATGAAAATCTCATCGTCCTCTGAGTAAAACCAGAAAACGGTTTTAACCATAAACACTGAATCCGACTGAATGACTGGAAGGGCTGGTTTTCTATGAGTTTTCTATTTGAACTGGATCCATCCTGAGATGATATTTGTTGTGACCATCAGACCCGACGCAGCGCTCAAACCTTCATCATGTCTCGGTCTTTAAAAGCTTCTCTGTTTCCTCTGGACAGATTTGTCATCTCTGCACCTGAACAAACACGAAACTCTGAAAAGTGACTAACTTTTTCACTTTGATCCCCTTTCAGTGAAACTCTCAGTCAACAAAAACCTGAAGCAAAGTTACAGTAATCATGGTTCAGTTCTTACAGTAATTCTCTCAGCCTTTCTGCCTTTTGCCAATCTTTCAGTCGTAACCACTTTCTTTTTCTTCGAGCTGAGCTCTGACAGCTCTTTCTGTAACATTTCCTCTTGTGCTGCGCTGCGGGGGAGAACCCCACAGAAAACACCTACGCAGCGCTGACCAGAATGAAAACAGTGCAGAGCTTTAATGTGACAGGAAGCTCCTGGCAGTGACGCTGCTGGAGCAGCACAGCATGTGATTCACCTGCAGTTTACCTTACAGCTAGCATGTGGCAGAGCAGACTGAAGGTCAGCTGATGACTGACGATCAGACTCTTTATCAGATTTACAGAAGTGGAGCTGATTCAGAGCAGACGGATCAGAAAGAGTCTGAAACTCTTTTCTCTCAGACACAAATAATGATTAGAACCTTCCAACTCCTGATGGAGCCAAACTAACATCAGCTAACATCAGCTAACATCAGCTAATATCAGCTAACATCAGCTACCATCAGCTAACATCAGCTAACATCAGCTAATATCAGCTAACATCAGCTAACATCAGCTAATATCAGCTAACATCAGCTAACATCAGCTAATATCAGCTAACATCAGCTACCATCAGCTAACATCAGCTAACATCAGCTAACATCAGCTAATATCAGCTAACATCAGCTAACATCAGCTACCATCAGCTAATATCAGCTAACATCAGCTAATATCAGCTAACATCAGCTAATATCAGCTAATATCAGCTAACATCAGCTAACATCAGCTAACATCAGCTAACATCAGCTAATATCAGCTAATATCAGCTAACATCAGCTAACATCAGCTAATATCAGCTAACATCAGCTAACATCAGCTAATATCAGCTAATATCAGCTAACATCAGCTAACATCAGCTAACATCAGCTAACATCAGCTAATATCAGCTAATATCAGCTAACATCAGCTAACATCAGCTAATATCAGCTAACATCAGCTAACATCAGCTAATATCAGCTAATATCAGCTAACATCAGCTAACATCAGCTAATATCAGCTAACATCAGCTAATATCAGCTAATATCAGCTAACATCAGCTAATATCAGCTAACATCAGCTAACATCAGCTAATATCAGCTAATATCAGCTAACATCAGCTAACATCAGCTAATATCAGCTAACATCAGCTAACATCAGCTAATATCAGCTAACATCAGCTAACATCAGCTAACATCAGCTAACATCAGCTAATATCAGCTAATATCAGCTAACATCAGCTAATATCAGCTAACATAAGCTAACATCAGCCCTGCAAGCGGCCGGGTCATGAAGCAGCAGTCGGGTGTAGAAAGGAACAGCGCCGGTGAAGCTACATCCACAAGTTTAACCTGAGCAGGGAGTTAACAGCCAGACCAGGCGACTGCAGCTTCATGAGGAAAAATTATCAGCTGCTTCCTCTGAACAGCTGAGCCAAGAGGAGGAGAGAGTTCAAATCCCCTTCCAACCAAAATGTGATGAAGAGATGTTTTATTGCCCAACAGTGGTGGGCACACTTCTGCTAATCTGCTAATGTGCTAATAGCTAAGCTAACTTTTCATTTAGCATTTTTGCTAACTTTCAAACGTTTGGTGCTCTTAACTTCCTGTGAATAATATTTCTGGATGAATCTGATTCACTTGGCTTTCAGATGAATAAAGTTTGGTGTCTGTGTTGAAGTTTTATCGACTGTTAAGAATTCAAGAAGCTAGATGTTGATGTTCATGCTCTTATTTTGAAGTGGGTTTATGCAGAAGGTCCGTTTCCTCTCCTCAGGTTCGCTCTCTTTTTTCTTTATTTCAAAGAAGACACAAAAGTACAACTCAGACAGCAGAGAACAAGATAAACACACACAACAGGTAAAAATGATGTCAAAATTAAATCGGTGCTCGTGGTTTGCAGCTTGAATTTAACTGAACACATCAGTAGTTTAGCATTAGCTACTGCAGAATCCCAGAGAGATGTAGCACTTTAGCATTAGCGGAAACAGGAATTATTGTTATTGTTATATGTACGCAAATTAAACTTTTATTCTCTCCAAAACAAAATGAATTTATTCATTTTGATTTTGGATAATAGTTCAGTTTTTAATGTCTCCATCCACAGATGAATAAAAATGGAAAAGAGAAAGAAGCTGCAGCTTCAGTCTGCTGCTGCTCCGTGGGGATTTTTATGCATTTATGATATTGTTTTTATTGTTTGTATTTTTAGTATGCTGTAGTTTTTGCTGACTAGTTGTCAGAGAATCCCTGAAGGCTTCTGGAGAAAAGTCATAGTGATGTCAATAAAAGTCAAATTATTGCCTTGAGAGGAAACTTTATTCCTGGTTTGGAGTTCAGCAGCTTGTGGTGGTTTTTATGGTTTCATTTAGACTGAATATGATTGATTATCGATTTGACCAACCCTAGTTATGTAATCTTAGTTCATGTTTTCAGAAGGTAAACCAGAAAATAACTGAGACATGAGGAACAAAGTCAAATAAAAAAGTTTTTCCCAAAGAAGAGCATAAAAAATGTAATGTGCAAAATTCGATTGATTAAGTTTTTCTGGCTATAAAAATATATTTGTTTCATTTCTACAGCAAACAACTAACAGAGTAGGAAAGAAAAAAACTTTTGTTTCTCTTTTTGTTTATTTATTTTTAGTTTAGCATAAACCACGAAAGACAAGTAAAAAATTAATTTTCCTAAAACTTTTCTCCTTCTTATCCGACAAAATATTTACTTTAGCACATAACTTTTAATGTCAGGAAAAAATAAAACATGATCAGGTTTAGAAAAACCCCCATCAATAAAACTAAATAAAATAAAAACTTTTTTTCTTGTGGCCCTTCAGGGCTTCCATACATCAGAACCAGGAAAGAGTTTCAGGTTTAATGAAACGTTTTGTCTCCAGGCAGAATCAGCTCAGAGTTTTAATAATGGAAACATGAAAGCGGCGCCCCAGTTGGGTTCTAACTGGTTCCCATCAGAACCGGTCCGTTCCCAACTGGAACAACAAACACATAAGGACGTGCAGAAATCCCCTGAATTAGACGGAGCCTTCAGGCCCGTTTGCTGCTTCCTGGTTGGGTTTTCTCCCGACCAACCAGTTGGCCCACAGCTCCTGCTGCTCCAGGAAGTTTCCTTCCCTGCTGCGGGGCCCCAGCGGGCCCCAGCGGGCCCCAGCGGGCGGCTCCACCCAGTTTCACGTTGGGAACGGATTTTCCTCCGGGGGAAATGTAAACAAGTCCAATTAGTGCCGCTCCAGCAGGAATGATTGATTTATTTCCATAAATGTTCCAGAGTTATTAAAGCTTCTGGAAACTCCGAGCGGTCCGGACGGGAAACTGAACAGAACCAGAACCAACTGAAGACCCGAAGGACACAGGATGTTTTTGATGATGGTATTTGACAAACTATAATGTTTATTTCTATTTCATAATTCATGACTGTTTGATGTTTTTAGATGTGAAGCTCTTTGAACTGGTTTGAAATTTAATAAACATTAATAAACCTGAGATCAAAAAGCTCCGTCGCCATGGAAACAAAGAGCTGAGTCAGTAAGAAATAAGATTTTAAAAAGCATAAAATAAGGTGAAAAAGCTAAACACACAATAATGAATAAAAAATGAGTGGGGAGGAGCTGCGCCTCGAAGGCGGGGCTAGGACCACCCAGACGTTTCGGACAGCTGAATGGTTGCCATGGAAACTAAAGGATTTCTCAAACATTAAAGAATCAAATCAACACTCCAAGAAAAACATTTCACAATGGAAAGAGCAGAAACGTAGATTTTACACGACACCGGCCCTTTAAGGAGAATCAAGTCTCACGGTCAAAGTTTGCAGACGGCTTTAAAAATGGAATCTCTGACCTCTGACCCCTGGAGAATCAGAGCTGAGGGAGTTCAGCTTCCAGGAAGATTCGTGTGTCAGCGCCGATCCAGGAACCGAACAGTTGGACCTCTGGGACGGGACGAGCGAGAGAGAGAGAGAGAGAGAGAAAGGAAACGATGATGAGAAGGAAAGAGGAACAGAAATCAGAAATTAGCTGAATAATCTGGAGGAGTTTATTCCAGTCTGTCCAGCCTTTATTAATCATCTATAAAAATGTTTTTATTATTTATTTATAAAAAATGTTGTAGTGTCAAATATTGGAGAAAGTTTGAAAAAAAAAAAAGATAATTACGTCTACCTATTAAAATCAAATTCATCTTAATGTAACATTATAATATTGCTCTACCTGTACAGTCATGTTTTATTTAGACCATTTATGTAAATGTGTAAATATTTATTATATTCATAAATCTCTTTTTATTCATTTATTTTATTCCGTTGTTGTTTTGAGTTGAGCTGTAGGAATAAAATGTCAAATTAAATTCTTGAATTTCTCAGAAAATGATTTGATTTATTTTTTGAAACAATCCATCATGAATCATAAAGTCAAAACTTTAGTTTTATATTCAAGGCTGGAAAATAAACTGATCAAACTTTAGATTTTATTATACAGTATTACATGTATAATACATTTATATCAGATATAAACATATTTAATCAGCACAGAATCAGTTTAAATTAAATCACCTGTGAAATTTACCACAGAAAATTTACAGTAATTGTTAAAGAACCAACATTTAATTTATTTATGTTTTTAGGTCTTAAAGCAAAGAAAAATACAAAATATTTACAAAAACTCAACTGTTACATTTTCTGTTGATGTTTGTGTGAAATTATTTTATTAATATTTATTAAAATACAAATGTAAGCAAAACATTCATAAAAAATAGAAATAAATAAAAATGTGGGGGTGACCCCCAAAAGCTGGCGCCCTGAGCGACCGCCCCTTTAAGCGTCCGGATCAGAATCATCACAATATTACATTAAACTCAGCAGTAAAGATGTTTATGTGATAATTTGACGTTTTATTCACATTATTCCAGTTTAACTCTCAAACTGAAACAGTTTCTTTCTGAAATTTCAGATTTTAAACAGATTAAATTTATAAATTAAACTCAGTAAATCGGCTTAATTTTCTAAAATTTTGGTTTTGTTGCATTTAAAGCTGTCTGTTTTATTATGTTAATGAATTTTAATCATTTACATTTTGCAAACAGTTTTTTATAAATATATTATTATTCTCATTGCTTTTATGATATTGTTTATGCCTGCAATGTAGTTTTGCAACAGTTGGCCCAGATTTCTGCAGAGGAACTTAAACAGGTTAATATCTCAGGATGTTTTTATTTATTTTTATAAACTTTAATTTGGTCATTTCTGCAGCAGAAAACCTGCAGATAATCTTCAGATTTATGAAAATAAAAGACGATTTTAAGATTAAAGAGAAAATGTTTGATGTGTCAGATTGAAGGTTTCTCCTGAATGTACCTGTCCACAGGTGCGCATTGGCCCCGCCTCCTCCTGCGTCTTTATCCTTGTTACTTGGAATAGGCCACAATTGGAAAATCACCAACTATCAGTTTAACCTCAGAGCTTCACGCTGCTTTCTGTTTGACTTCAGCAGAAAGATGTGAGGGTGATAATGTGTGTGTGTGTGTGTGTGTGTGTGTGTGTGTGTGTGTGTGTGTGTGTGTGTGTGTGTTCCCTTTCAGTTTAACTTCGCTGTTACAGCATCAACTGATCCATCAGATGTTCTGCTCGCTGCAGCTGATTTCTGCTCCCGGTGGGCGCGGTTGCGGACGGGTCCAAAGGTTCGGCTGTAAACACGAACCTGCAGCTTCTTTTAATGAGAGATGATAAAACTGCCCCGGTTCTGACGATCCAAACTCCTGACCCGGTTACAGGAAGCAGCAGAAAGTTTCAGTCACCTGCAGAGAAAAACCCGATGAGTTTCTTTAGTCAGACAGAACCGGTCCGGAAATGAGTCCAGACTGGGTCCGAACCACTGAAGAACGGGATCTAAAGCAGGTTTTGAAAAGAAGCCAGAACCGGGTGAAAACCTGTTTATAAAGAGGTTCGAACCGGGTCAAAAACAGTTCAGAACTAGGTCCAAAATGGTCCACAAACAGCTCCGGAATAGGTCCAAACGAAGTTTAAAAGAAGAAAAAGAGGTCAGAACCGGGTCCAAAACAGGTGAGAAACGGACTTGTACAGTTTGGAAACAGGCCAAACGGGCCCCATAAGGTTCTGGACCGAGTCAGAAATATTTGGTGTTCAGACATGAACAGCTCTGGTTCTGGTTCTGGTGGTTTCTTGTGAAGCTGATTGGATCATTTCTGGTCCAACATCAGAACTTATAAATAAACATCATCATGAATTTAATCATAAAGCTTTAAGGTTCTGTTCTGAACCAGTTCTGGTCGGTTTGGATCTTGGTTCTGCTGAGATTCACTGAAAGGAAACCGAATCTGAACTGACGGGGTATTTTTACCGTTTATGTGCTGCGCGCATGCGCAGGGTTTTACTCTGCGGCTGTCAGGTCATCCTGAACTGAGCGGGAAGGAGGCGCCATCTTGAGGAGGAAAAGGGTTACAGCAGCCTGATGCAGAGAGAGGGCAGAGCAGCCGACAGAGGGCGCTGTGTGACCACTCAGCAGAGTGACCACTAGAGGGCGCTGAACCACAGCTGCAGGAATTCACTAATTAAGTAATTTGAGACAAGATGCTTCCGGCGGGGAGCCTGATAATTTAGTGTTTTAAAAGTGGGAATGATTTAAGGAGATCAAATCAGAATAAATAATTTCTGGAACCAACTGGAAGGAAACCAGTGAAACCAGGAAGGGATTTTTTATTTTGAATTAATTATAACGAGTTTTGCTGAATCATTATTTGCTTAATGTTACTTTGCACGAGTCAGATCTTATATATGTAAAAAATATATTTAGGTTATTTTATTAGAATTATGACTAGTCAGAAAAAGCTACTGTAGATGTATCTCTTAAATTAAACCTTATGGTAAATCTGACGTCATTTATATCGATCCCAATATAATTAGAAATACATTAATTAACCTGCAGTCATAAAGCAGGTTCAGATATAGGAGTGTGGTGAAGCTGATTCTATGTTAAATCGGCCTGCCATACATATTCAGTTAAACTAAAACCTTTTCTGTTAGACTCGTTTGTTTATCATTTACAGACGATAAAATTATTTCAATATTTATCTTCATGATAAACCAGCAGCTGGAGAGCTAGAGTGACGTCATGCCTGTGGCGGCTCTGATTGGTGGGTTTATGCAACCTTTAAAATGAATGAATATGAAAATAAATGCAGAAGATTCTGTTGGTGGTGCGGAACCAGAGGATCCTGATCCCGGGTCTAGATCCGGGTTTTTCCAACTGCAGCTGTCTCTGCCAGGTGTGTGTGTGTGTGTGTGTGTGTGTGTGTGTGTGTGTGTGTGTGTGTGTGTGTGAGGGAGGGGGGGATACGGGTGGGGGGTGTGGCCCGCACCTGAGCGTCGGTTCTGGTCAAAGAGCAGCAGCAGCAGCAGCAGCTGTCATCTGCAGCAGCAGCCTGAAGCAGCCGACATGGAGGAGAAGAAGAAGAAGAAGTCCTCCAGGAAGTCTCTGAGAACTCTGTTCTCCAGAACCGAACCGAGTCCAGACGAGTCTGCGCAGAAGCAGCAGGACAGGAAGAAGTTCAAGTTCCCGAAGCTGAAGATGAAAACGAAGATGGAGGCAGAGAGGCAGCAGGAGGTCCGGTAGGTTCAGCTGGTTCGGACGGGTCCAGCGCCTGTAAACATGCTAGTCACGTCACGGCGCGACGTCACTAGCATGACAGCTGACAGCTGCTCCTGTCAGTCACGTTAAGTTTGACCGGAAGTGATAAGCTGGCTGACAGATGATGCTATTTCCGGTTCCGGCTCTGTTTGGGTCAGATTTTACCTCAGTAAGGCTGGAGGCCGCTTGTCCAGCAGAACCAGAACCAGAACCAGAACCAATCAGTACAGAGATTCAGATTTTTAGAGTCTGAGCGGATCTGATGGACTTGGTTCTGCTCCAGAACCGGGCCGGGTTGCCTCAGCTGGTTTCTGAAGGTCTGGAAGGTTCTAAGATGGTACCAGGTCCAGACGGAGTGCGGGGTCAAAGGTTCTGAGCCGTTTGGACTCCAAACGGTTCTGAATTAAGGTCATTTAATGGAGATGACCTTTGACCTGTGGTCTGCCCTCCATCATGGAGGCCTCAGCTGCACCTTGTGTTTGTAAAATGAAGTTCAGATCTCAGATTATCTGTAATGCCACATCACTACTCTGCCTCTACCGTGCCTCCCGGAACTTACTGAGCTTCCTCTTCATCATGATGTCGGTTCTGGAGCCGCAGGCGGCCGTCCGCTCAGCTCGCCGCCGTCCGCTCATTTAATTAATTTGTGTGTTTCTTTAAGCTCAGGAAATGTTTGGAAAGCTTCAGGAAACCAGAAACACCGGTTGCCATGGTGACCCCCACCTTTGTTTGGGCGACAGAGGGCCGGTTCTGATATGTAAACATTAAATATGAGGAACCGGAACCGGGCAGAACTTCTCTGAACCCTAAACTGGGTTTTTAATAAAAATGTTGAAGTTTATTTATAGGCTGAATCTTAAAGAGACAGAGGCCCAATTTCAAGACGTTGAATCAGGAAGTAAAATTTCTCAAAGTTATATTTCATACGCAGCATTTTTATAACAACTGAAGGTAACACAGTTACTGGACTGTTTTTTAAAATGGCCGCCGTATACCTGGAAGACACAACACTGTATCTCTATTTGTATCTCTAAAATTCTCTGCATTCAATCATATTTTCAGCCGTGTTCCAAATTATTATGCAAATTGGATTTAAGTGTCGTAAAGATGAAATTTTTTGTTGTTCTATTAAATGTATAGATGGTTTTGTGTCTCAGGGCTCTTTGAATCACCATAATGAATTTCAGAGAGCTGGTTGATTAGTTTGCCTGCTGAGCTCAATTAAAGGAAATCTACTTCAGAAGGATGTTCCACATTATTAAACAGGCCGCAGGTTTCAATCAATATGGAAAGAGAAAGAATCTCTGCTGAGGGAAACCATCAGATAGTGTAGTGAAGTATGACAAGATATGAAAACATCAGATATTTAATGAAAACTGAAGCGTTATGGTCCTGTGAAGAGATTTGTGGCTGATTCAGAACAAAGATGGTTTTACAGATAAAAACAGAATGAGGAAAGTTTCTGTTCGACACATTCATCAGATTCAGAGATCAGCTGTTAAAATGTCCTTAAAGCAGCAAACAGTTAGTAGAGGATCCTCCAGAGGCTTGTGGTGCAGGAACCTACTATTGGGCCCCTAACCAGAGCTCACAAGCAGAACCGGTCCCAGTGGGCCCAGCCGGACATGAAGATTAATTTTCAAACAGACTTGTTCACTGATGACTGCTGGGCAACCCTGGATGGTCCAGATCAGGGGTCTCAAACTCCAGGCCTCCAGTCGCTGTCCTGCAGGTTTTAGATGAGCCACAGGTACAAAACCCTGGAATGAAACGGCTTCATCACCTCCTCCTGGTGTAGATCAGTTCTCCAGAACCTTAATGACCTAATTATTCTGTTCAGGTGCTGCAGCAGAGGCTCATCTAAAAGTTGCAGGACTGCGGCCCTCAAGGACTGGACTTTGATACCCCTGGTCCAGATGGACGCAGTAGTGGATTGGTGGACGGCCACCACGTCCCAACACGGCTGTGACATCAGCAAGGAGGTGGTGGAGTCATGCTGTGGGCCAAAATCATGGGGAGGGAGAGAGAGAGAGCTGGTCTCTCTGAAGGTGAAAATGACCTCAGCAAAGTATCTGGACTTTCTGACTGATCACTTTCTGTCATGGTTCTGAAAGAAGAGCCGAACCTTCAGTATCAAAATCATCTTCATCATGACAATCCACCATCTGATGCTGCAAGGAAAACCACTGTGTCATCTATATTTTGTCTATGAAATTTTCTCTGATGAATTGTGGATCTGCAGAGATTTAATCTGTTGACAGTCAGAGCTCTGAGGTTAAGCTGCAGGATTAGCTGTAATCCCGGCTCTGGGCCTTACCTGCCGGACCGCATGCAGGCGGGGTGATGCTGCGGGCTGTTCCTGTGCCGACCCCACCCTGACGGAGGAACCTGCCTCTCTGCATGCCTGCTGTTTTCGTCACAGTTTCTGTCTTCTGCTGTCAGCTGTGAGTCACTTCCTCTGGAACGTGTCGCATAAACGGACCTTAGAAAGAACTCCTCATCATCCTCACCCAGCGATGATGAAGGCCGGCAGCCAGACATCAACCTGAGGAAGATTTCTCTGGTTTGCTGAGCTCCTCTGATTGAATCAGATCCTTCAAAACCAAACGGATCTATAAAGGAAATCTCTTCACTTATTTACTGTTTACAGAACCAACTGGATCCAAAACGAACCAACTGGATCCAAAACGCTTCCAGCTTGTGAATCTAAAGAGTTAAACCTGAAGCTGGGAATGTGAACAACGGTTGGTCATTAACTTTATGACCTTCAACACCTGAGATGAGACGCAAACAGTGTTATCAGAGCAGAGCGGCTGCAGGTTGCTGCAACGGCTGCAGGTTGCTGCAGTTTGAGTCTGCTGAAGTTGTTCTGTCCAGTTGGTCTGGTTGGTTCTGGTTCTGGCAGCTTTCATGCATCGGATCCTTTAACCAGGTGGATGCTGGTTTACTTTATCCTAAAATAAATCATATTCTGTTTAGAGGTTTTCGATGTTCATCTCTGTGGTTACAGAGAATAATAAAGTCCTAATACTAAAAATCTCTGGACATGAATATTTAATAGAAATAATTCTCTGAGCCGTTGTTCCTCCAATGAAGATGAAACATGTTGGGTATTTCAGAACAGACAAAATAACTGAGAGAAACAATGAGTTTCATTTATGTATCAGATATCGGTCCGAATTTTAATATGGTTGCATCCAGTATTACTATTTCTAATAATTGCTGCAGTATTTTCCCTTTGTCTTGTACACTATATTATATTTATTTCTTTATATTTAGTTTTAATGTGAACTTTTACATCTGTTGCTGCTGTAAGACCTTCTGTTTCTAATCCATTCCTAATAATTTAGAATATTTACTTTTAACATTAAAAGTTCACATTTTAAGTCAACATGGACAAAAATGACAAAAATCTGAAATTATATTCAATGTAGTAATAAAATAAAAAGCCCGAATATGAATCTTTAGAGCACATTTTCAAAAACACCAACATGGCGTCGTGTTTGAGTCAACGTAAAGAATCCGAACTTTTCTACGAAACGACGCCTGGAGTTTTCACCAGGCAGACAGTCAGCATCTGTTTACCGTGATCCGGTTGTGACGCAGCACGGTGGTGGACGTGTCATGCTTTGTTTCAGCCAGATAAACAGAAGGTGTTTCACTAGAAAAGGGAGGAGAATAAAGAGGATTAAATTTTAATCCTGGAAGGAAACCACAGCGCCTCCAAATGAAACGAAGCAGAAAATATTTCAAGAGAAGAAGAGAAAACGATGCTGAGACGTTTGGTGAATGTTCAGGTCATCCAAAGGCTCCCTGATGTTTGGTTTCTGCTCCAACGCATCGTCACCTTTCACCGCGCCTGCAGAGAAAACACTTTCTCTCCACAGCCACTTCCTGTTGGACGGCCTTCACTCGCTCACATTCTTTCTGCGACAGTCAGCTGGTGAAAGTTCAAACATGGAAAATTTGTCTTTCCTGCTTGTTGACATGTAAACACTCGGCAGCGGCAACAGATCTGTGACTCGTCCTGCTCCCTGGGGACGTGTGAGGACGTCTCAGGACGTGTGAGGACGTCTCAGGACGTGTGAGGACGTGTGAGGACATGTGAGGACGTGTGAGGACGTCTCAGGACGTGTGAGGACGTCTCAGGACATGTGAGGACGTGTGAGGACATGTGAGGACGTGTGAGGACGTCTCAGGACGTGTGAGGACGTCTCAGGACGTGTGAGGACGTCTCAGGACGTGTGAGGACGTGTGAGGACATGTGAGGACGTGTGAGGACGTCTCAGGACGTGTGAGGACGTCTCAGGACATGTGAGGACGTGTGAGGACGTCTCAGGACGTGTGAGGACGTCTCAGGACGTGTGAGGACATGTGAGGACATGTGAGGACGTGTGAGGACGTGTGAGGACATGTGAGGACATGTGAGGACGTGTGAGGACGTCTCAGGACGTCCTGTCTCTAGGGACTCGCAGCAGCTGCAGAATGCGGCCCTGAACACTCGTCACCTTTACAGCCGCTGCAGACAGACAGGCTGCGCCGCTGGGTGTGTACTGAGCTATAAACTGTTGGGCTTTCATCAGACTTCCTGTTTGGTGTGAAAGGAGGTCAAAGGTCAGCCTTACAGACAGAGAGAAATCCTGGACGACAGAGAAGGAACTCGGCCTGGAAGAAGATTCCCGTTTGACAATCACATGATGATTTAATGCTGCAGATGATTGAATATCTCAACAATATATATTTATCACAGACGAATACTTTTGATGTCAAATCACACATAATTGGATAAAAATTATGTTTACTATATATAAGAAAAATTTATATATATATATATATAAATCATTTTTCTAAATGGCTGCTTTTGTTGTCATGGAAAATGTTTTTGTTTTTTTTGTTTTTTTACTAAATTCACTAATTAAGTGAATGTGTTTGTTAAATCATTAACTACATATTCTGGGGTTGCTGTGGTGGCGCAGGGGAAAAGCACAACCCACGTATTGAGGCCTTAGTCCTCCTGACGGTCCTCCTGACTGTGGTCGCAGGTTCGATTCCCGGCCTGGCGACATTTGCCTCATGTCTTCCCCCCCTCTCATTATCCTGTTTCCTGTCAAACTACTTTCAAATAAAGGCCACTAGAGCCAATAAAACCTTAAAAACAAACAAAAAAACCTACATATTCTGAACTATAGAAATCATATACATATTCTTTATCATGCGTTTCCTTGTGGACATTTTTCAAAATGGCCACCAAGGTTGTAACAGAGAATATATGTTTGCATTAAACGCAGCAGGAGTTATTAGCCACAGCTAACCAAACAGTTGGATTCACTTAGCAGTAAGTCACTAAACACAAATGTCAGCTCCACTAAACCGCTAAACAAATAAAACATTAGCATAAGCTAAAGCTAAACCACTAAACACATAAAACATTAGTATAAGCTAAAGCTAAACCACTAAACACATAAAACGTTAGCATAAGCTAAAGCTAAACCACTAAACACATACAAAAATCACAGGAAGCTGAAACCGCTAAATACATTTTAAAAAATTAGCACAACAGCTAAATGCAACAGCTAACACAAAACTGCTTAATACATTTTAAAAGATTAGCAGAAACTATCGCTAAATTGCTAAACCAAAAAATTAGAAGAAGGTAACGCTAACAAGTTGCTCAGTTTCTGATTTTGCTGCATATTAAAGATGTTTGAACACGACGACCAAAGTGGAAAACATGATGTGGCATAAAGTTCATCCAAGCCATGAAAACAGGGAACATTTTATGGCAAGAATTTATTTAAAAGGATCAAAAATGGCGGCCATCTTGAAAAACGGTTGCCACCCTGAAATTCAAGTGGCTGATGGGAAAAATTAAAAACGTTATTTTTTATGTTTGTAATCAGATTATTGCAGTAATAATCTGCATTATTCAAACCTGACGTGTTTCTTCTCCAGGACTCCAGAGGACGAAGACCGGCCGGCCTCCCTGAAGAAGGCTTCCACTGTCTGCGCCACCGAGTCCAGGTCAAAGGTCAGCGATGCTCGTTTCCTCCTGAACCGTCCTGCTAACATGTGACAGAAACTAGAACCGTTTTCTGAGGTCCAGATGGGCTTCAGCGATGTGTTTGGGTGCAGTGGGTGTTTCCGGCGCTGAGTGGCTCAGGGGGCCTTCAGGTGACCCGGGACGAATCAGAACCATCCTGATCCAGGATGTTCTCCATCCGGGCCGAACCAAGAACTTCTCCTGGTTCTGCTGGTTTCTGTGTTTTCAGTTTGACCAGCAGAGGGCGCCAGTGCTTTGCGGCGTCCTGCCGTTGCAGCAGAACTTCTTTTCTGGGTCAAAAGGTTCTGCAAACAGAATCAGAACAGGCTTGGTTCTGCTGGTGGCGTGTGGTTCTGTCAGTCCGGTTCTGCTCAGAACTCAGCAGTCAGGTCCAAACTCAAACGGAGCAGAGAGAGAAAACTAGAATCTGGTGGTGAAACTGCAGGTTCTGAGAACCGGGCCGGGTCAGAACTGCAAGGAGGTTCTGGTGCCTCTGGAGTTATTTCTGCATCTGGATCCAGCCATCCAACCATTTACTCCTCCTCCCTCCATCCTCTCCTCCCTCCTCTCCTCTCCTCTCCTCTCCTCTCCTTCCTCCATCCTCTCCTCTCCTCTCCTCTCCTCTCCTCCCCTCCTTTCCTCCCTCCATCCTCTCCTCTCCTCTCCTCTCCTCTCCTCCCCTCCTTTCCTCCCTCCATCCTCTCATCCCTCCATCCTCTCCTCCTCCAGGTTCGTCTCCTCAGTTACTCGGACTTGGATCTCTCGTCTCCGCGTCGTTTTGCTTCGTTCTCTTTCGGCCTGAGGAAGAGGAGGAGGAGGGATGAAGAGCACCTCTCCAGGAGCGCCTTTGGTCTCCATAGCAACCAGCAGGAGGAGGAGGAGGTAGCACCTTGACCCAGTCTGATGGTTCAGGTCCATCCGAACAGAACCTGTGGTTCTGAACTTTCTGAAACGATTTTACAATTTTAAAAATCAGAAAGTTCTGGTTCTGGTCCAGAACGGCTGGTTCTGCTGGGATGGGCTCTGTGGTTCTGGTTCTGTTTCCCTCCAGATGTTTTAATCCAAACCTCTCCCTCCTCTCCCCCAGAATCCCGACTCCCGCCTGGATCTGGACCGGGCCGACCCGAAGACCCGGTTCAGTTTGTCTCAACCCGAACTCGATACCAGCGGAACCTTCGACATCCCGTCTCCCCCTCCCCCGTCCTCCAACCGGGCCGAACCGTTCTCCTTCACTGCAGGGTCGTTAACCAGAACCCGACCAGAACCGGAGGAGCTTCTCTCCAACAGAACCTCCAGAACTCTGATCGCCTCCATCCCGGAGCTTCCGGTTCCGACGGCCCGAACACAAACCCCGGCTGTTCCCGGCCTCCGGTCCAATCAGGCAGAACCAGGTGCGGACCAGAACCTCACCTCATCCGCTGCATCGGGAAACGGGGACGGTTCTGATGGTCCGAGTCCGGATCCAGAACCTCTCGGTACCTCAGGACCCGGGACTGTGGTTCTGGAGCAGCGGACCGGTTCCTCCAGGTGGGACTCGGGTTCAACTCTGGGCGAACCAGAACCTGAAGAAGCTTCAACACTCTCTATGATCCCAGTACCGGAACCGAGCAGCTCCGAACCGAACCCGACGGTACCAGGTGAAGGTACCAAGCTGGACCTGAAAGTACCAGTTGAACTTTCTGAACTGGACCCGGCGGTACCAGCTGAAAGTTCTGCACTGGACCTGATGGTACCTGCTGTCTCAGCTGCAGGTTCTGACCCTGAGCCGGATGCGGCGGTACCGCCTGCTAGCCCCGGTCCGGGTTCGGGTCGGGATTCGGTGTTCGGAACTCTCTATAATTCTCTGTTTCCTCCTCGGTTCTTCCCGGTTCGGTCTCCAGACCGGGTCCCAGAACCAGAACCGCCTGGGGTCCAGACCCTCCCTCTACTGCCACCTGACCTCGCTGCAGGTTTTTCCGGTTCTGCTGAAACCAAACCGAGCCGTGTGATTCGGGTTCGGACCGCTTCCCACAGCGGAGGCCTGGTTCCCGCTTCTCCGGTTACCGCAGCGTCTCCAGGGACGGACTCTCGGGTTTCCGGCTCTGAACCCAGACTGGTTCCGGTCGGACTGCCGATCGCAGCAGACTGCTTGCCTCCGGATCGCGGAATGAACGTTCAGGACTTCTCCGAACCTCCCGAACCGGACCGGGCTCTGAGTCCGGCCTACCTGAGCGTCGGTTCGGACGACGGCGGAGAGCTTTACTTCAGCGCCCCGGAGGAAACCCCGGAGAGCGGAGAGGAGGCGGACCTGCGGGACGGCGAGGGGGAGGTTGAGACCCCCAGAGGTCAGAGGTCAGAGGAGAAAGCAGAAACAGCCTCGGCACAGGTGAGAGTGTGGGAGGAGCCGGCGCCACCGGTTCCGCAGGTAAACAGGCTGCAGGAATGCGGCTCGGCCCCGCCCGCCGCCGGTGCGCCGGCGGAGGGAAACCAGGCCGCAGAAACCGAAGATCCCGCTCAGAAAGCCCCGAACCTGCCGGGACCGGTTCTAGTTTCTGACCCCAGGAGAACCGAGGAAACCCGAGAGGAAGAGGAGGAGGAAGAGGACGAAGAGGAGCGCACCTTCACGCGTCCTGCAGCGGAAGGGATGCCTGACGCCGCCGCCGGCCGTCCCGAGGGGGCGGAGACCAGGACGCCCCGAGTTAACGGAGCCGCCGCCACGCAGCGACAGGTGCCAGACCTGATGTCGGCTCTGGACGCACGCAGACCGCCTGGCGACCAGCATCCTGCCCGCGCCGCGGCTCACCTGGACCGCAGGTGAGTCTGATCCATTCAGCAGAGCCGAGACTGCCAGGATTTAAACATCCCGGTTCGGTTCACACTCAGCCCGGTTCTGTTAACCAGCGGGGAAACACCTAAACCTGAGCAGCAGGCCGCTTATTAGCCGCTGAAACACAAAACTGCTAAAACCCGAACATGATGTTCTGGTCTGGGCTCAGTCTGACGAATCTGCGTTGGGTTTTGGTTTTACTGACGGTTCGTTCAGAAAATCCGGTTCTGATCCGAGATTCAGGCTGCAGGATGATTCTTCCCTTAAAACTGAAATCAGGAAAATCATTAAAAACCAAAATGTTTGTTTTGTTTCTGGTTCTGTTGATTCCCAGATGTAACTTTTTAAAGCTGTTCTGATCATCAGTGGAGGTAAAATGTGTTTTTCCATCATTTCGATGAAAAAGTTCTGGATTTTCCTGGAGGAGATGTGGCCCTGAAGGCAGCAGGCGTTGCTTTAGAATCTGGACTCTTTGCATCAGAAGTGTCCCGGTATCCTGGCCCAGATCATGATACTTCTCCTACCAGCTGGTTCTGGGTGGTTTCCCTGCATTTGGACCTGAACATCCTTCGCATCTTTCCGGTTTGAACTCCGTGCTGGTCCCGGGTCGGTTCCGTCTTTCGGAACATCGTAGACTTCATGGCTGCAGCTGTTCTGCTCCTACCTGCAGCTCATTTGCATGTAGTTTGGAGTAAAGCTGCGCTGAGTGACGCGCCGCTGCAGGAATGCGGCTCCGGGCGGCGGCTGTCAGGAAGACCCGCTGGTTCCCACAGCCGAACATCTGCGGCCGCGGAGCCGAGTCCGCTTTAACTACCCACTCAAACGTCTCTGTTCTCGGCCTAAAACTGAAACCTTCAGGCGGTAGGGATCACTGACGGTCCGGTAAAGTTCTGATAAATCAGTGAAAGTCATGAAATGCCCTGAGGCTGAAGCTCCAGCCGTTTATCGGCTCTGATGTTTCATGAAGCTTCTGTGTTCTGGGAGACATTTTGTTCAGAGAGTCAACAGAGAGAGCGACATCTACCTTCAGGTGAGGAGGAGGTCAGGTAGGGGACGGGATGTTCCTGGGAAGAACCGAAATGGGAATAGTAGGGGCGCCGCGGTACAGGGGGCGCCAAAACAATACCATCAAAATGACTGCTAGTCAGCATTTTCTGTATTTAACAGAGAAACGCCTGTAATGTGTTGAACACATCAGAAAGAACCTGAAACAGCAGGAGTGACGGAGCGATGAATCAATTTAAATCGATTTAAGCACATTTGTGAAGTTTGAATTTTTGGAAAAGTTGAATTTGTTTCCTCCCCTCCTTGTGTCTCCATAGTTCCAAGAGAAGCCAGCTTTTATTTATTTGGACTTTGAATTCAGCTCAACTCTACAACTAATATTAGGGCCAGGCTGCGATTTTACTTTTTGAATTATGACAATAAAGACATAATATTAGAAGAATATGGTCGTTATATTGCCAGACATATTTTATGAGAACTTGAACACAAAAAATAGAAAATTGAAATGATGAATTTTGAGCATCTTGTTCATTTATACTTTGGTATAAGTTTTACAGATGATTCTTAATACTTAATAGAAACGATTCATATTTTAACATCAAATGATCAGCAGCCAGAAACAATCTTTGAAACAACTGAGTGTTTCTGAGAAATAATAAACACTTTATTTGACGCGGTGTGCAGAAGACTGACATGACTTCAAGAAAGCGAAGGAGTCTTTATGAATGTCTGTTAAAAGTGCCAACTTTGTATTATTTTGTAAATAATGACACTTTAATGGCAACTTTTAGAGCAACTTTGCATTAAAGTGTCATTACTTACCGAATGACACTTCAGTCAGACATTCATGAAGATTCCTTCGTGTTCATGTCTTATACACACTGCGTCAAATAAAGTGTTACCGAAACAACAATTCCTCAAGCTGAGCTGCTCACGGCAGATCTGTATAAATCTGTCAAAGCTTTTTTCTTTTCTGGTAAAATTGTGTTTTTATTCTGCTAATATTACTTTATTCTCATAATTAAGTAAAGATTCTCACAGTCCGCCCCTGGAACAACTCAGAATGGTTGACTGAAATAAAAGCAGTCATTTGTTTTCTAGAAAAATGAGGGAAAAATAGATTAAAATCATAAACATTAAGAAAACAGCCATATTTTATTTTTAAGTTGTATTGCTGAGCCTTATTTGTGACTACAAAACAAAAATTTAATTGCATATAAAATAATTCAGCATTTTGACTTCAGAGGAGCAGTTTCTTTGGCAGCCACTAGATGGCAGCATTTGGTGCTGTTGCAGCCTTGAGACCGTTCAGAAACTCCTTGTGGCTGGTTTCTGTTCGGACCAGAACCGATGTTCTGGTTCTGCCTCCAAGCTGAGTGGTTCATCCATCATCTGCTTGTTTTCTGACTGATCCTGACCCTCCACCCTGTCATGGCTCCTTGCACCTGAAACAACAGCTTTATGCTTTAGCTGCCTGGATGAGGAGGAGGTATTCAGAGCCACACCTGGTCCACATTCCTCCTCACTGCAGGAGCCTCAGACCAGATCCTTCATCTTCTCATCCTCCAAACCTGCTTCACTGAAAGCGTCACAGTTCTCAGATGGCTCAGTTTGGGTTGGCTTCATGCAGCTGAAGGAGTTTCTCCACTTTTCCATCAGCTGCTGGCTTCATGGTGAAACGTCTCCAGTCCTCCAGACTCAGCAGGATCAATTAACTTCTTCTGATTCAGAAGATGATTGATGCTGCTGCCGCTCCAGCAAACAGTCCAGGCGTTAGGCGGGTTGACCTGGACAGGTCGCCAGTCTGTCGCAGGGCAACACAGAGACAGACAGGACAAACAACACACACACACACACACACACACTAATTACAGTCATGTTGTTGCCGTGTGCTGGAGAACCCGGAGAGAACCCACCATGCACAGGAAGAACATGAAAACTCCATGCAGAAAGACCTCAGGTTGGGAATCGAACCCAGAACCTTCTGGCTGCAACAGTGCTACCAACTGCGCCACTGTGCAGCCCCAATTTTATAATCAATTTGGTAATTGATGAATCATTAACTGGAGAATGCAGACAGAAAAGAACACATTGAGAGCAAGTCTGATCTACCCAGAACTCCTCAGGTTGCAGTTTTAGCTTCACCTGGTTCAAATTCTGCAGAAGAAAATCTATTAAACACATTTTGCTCTCCAGTTATCAGTTAATCTAATAAATAATCCCAGATTACACTGTATTGATGCTCAGTGCAGCAGAAAGGCCTCTGCTTCTCTCATCTTATTAGGATTTTTGTTTTTCCCTGCAGATGAATCCCTGAAGGATCTGCTGCTATTGCATTTTAGGCATTAAAATGTTGATTTTTTTTCTTTCATCTTTTGATGCATTTCTAGTATTGTATATAAAAACGGCTCAAGTTATTACATGAGAAATCTGCAGAACGCCCTAATTTTTAAAAATCCAATTAATCGATGAATCGTCAGAATAATTGATTAAACGGGGCTGAAAACAGAAAAAGCGTTAATGAAGACATGATGTGATCCGAGCCAACAGGAAGTAGAACCTCCTTCTGCATCACTGTGGAGGAATAAAGGTCCAATCCTCCTTGTTCAGCTTTCTGAAGAGAAGAGGTCATGACCTTTAACCTTTAACTGAGGCTGAGATGGAGCTCTGGGGGCTCACCTGTTCAGAGAGGTGGTTCTGTTGGGAACCAGAACCACTGGAAACCAACTCCTGTTTGGTTCTGGACCCCCACCCCAAAAAAACCCACAAGAAATCTGATTTATTTTTACTTTATAATATTTTAATTTAATGTGTTTTCAGTCATTTTAAAAGTTCTCATATGGGTCAGAACCGCCAGTTCCTGCAGCTCAGTAATTTATTTATAGATTCATTTGTTTTCCAGAAGTTTTGAGTCAGAACATTTGGACCCAACACAAACTAAACAGTGTTGGTTCTGCTAGAGAAATGAAACCTGACAGGAGGAGACAGAACCTCCCACAGATCCAGTCGTGACAGTCTGAGCTCAGGTTCTGGTCCGGTTCTGTTCGGGTTCTTCCTGAGGTCCATGTGGGAGGGGTTGTTTGCTTAAAGCTTCCCGGTTCTGTCAGGTGGCTGAGTTTTGCTTATCTAACCAATCCTCCCAGCTGCTGCTCCCTGCTGGTTCTGTTCCTTGGACCGGGTCAGGATGCAGAACCCGAGCCTTATAGGAATGGTTCTGAATGGGGAACTCTGGACTAGTCTGATCATGTGACCACTGTGTCATCACTTCCTTTCTCTGTGTGTCCCTCCAGCTGCCAGCCTCCAGAACCAGAACCAGAACCAGATGACAGGATGAGTTCAGTCTACAGCAACCTGAGCACCAAGCTGACCCTGAAGAACCCGTCTCCTCCCAGAGAGGAGGAACCCAAACCCCGCTTCCACAAAGTGTCCCTGGTTACCATGGAAACCAGTAGCACGCCCGAGCCAGACGATCCGGAACCAGAGTACAAGTGGAAGAACCGTTTTCAGGGCGTGACTCAGTTTAAATCCAGTAGGGCCCCTCTCCCTGAAGACGATGAACCTTCCTCACATTTCAGCTCCTCAGACAGCTCTGTGTACCTGAGCCCCGCTGGAGGCGGGGAGTGGAGGCGGAGCCTGCTGGAGGAGGGGGAGGAGTCAGCTGCTCCTGCAGGTGAAGAGGACGAGCGGCTGAAAGGAGAGACTGAGTGGAGGAAGCCGAGGTGGGAGCTGGAGCCGCTCTCTACGTCCTCCTGCAGCACCGAAGACAACGACTCCTCCTTCTTCACCGGAGTCTTCAAGGCCACCCTGGTGGACCTGACCCCTGACCCCCCAACGTCCCCCGACGTCGACTCCCCCGTCAACGACATGGACAACCTGGTGGACACCCTGAGGAGCATGGGGCCCTCTCAGAGGCCCCGGAGCACCGGCGTGCGAGCAGCTCCTCCTCCACTGGTCTCCACCCTGTCCCCCATCAGAGAGGACTCGGGGAACTCAGTCATCTCCACCCTGCCCTCCATCAGAGAGGACTCGGGGAACCCCATCATCTCCACCCTGTCCCCCATCAGAGAGGACATGGGCAGTCCCTTTGTCCGTAGCACCCCCCAGAATACAGAGGAGCCCCAGAACCAGCTGTACACCCTGCCATTGGACCTGGGCCTGAAGAGGAACATCTCCAGAGACGCCCGCTCCCCAATAGAGCTGATGAAGAGCCAGGTACCCCATACTCTCCCTCAAACTCTATCTGCTCAGTTTATCTAGCTGAGGCTCATTTCTGATGCTTTCATCTGGTTCTGTGGGAAATATCCGAGCTTTGACTTTACAACCCGTCTTTTGTTTTCTTTGCATATGTTGCAGTTGGAATCTATTAGAAACTGCCACAATGGTAAATTTCATTGTTATGCAGCCAACCTACAAATTTACCCACCAATAAGGCCAGGATGTGGCAAGCCTCTGCTTTCTCTCCTTATTTGCATCCCTGCAATCAAACAGTGGTTGAACCAGAACTTTCTGTTCCTAATGACCAAAGAACAGAGTGGATCCTGTTTGTTGATGAAGCTGCTACTGGTCTGGGAAATTTGACTACTACTATAGTGACCACGCGAAAAACCTGAGTTGCCTTTGACAATGAAATTGCATCTATTGTCCATTCTAGACTTTTGTCTTCTTTTAAGGAAGGTTAAGCCTTTCTTAAATCATTGCGACTTGGAGAAAGCTGTTAATGATTTTGTGTTGGTGTACCCCAGACATCTTTGAACCGCCTTGTGCAGAATGCAGTGGTTTGCCTTTCAACCAACACTTTCAGACCACTTTACACCCGTCTTGTCGTCTTTACATTGTCTTCCCGTTTGTTTTAGAATCGATTTTAAGCTCTTATTTGCTTTTAAAGCCCTTGAAGGCTTTGCTCCTTCTCATTTTTCAGAGTGAAAGAGCTTTTCATCCGCATTCGGTCTCTGAGAACTGATAATCATTTCCTTCTTAGTGTTCCACGTACTAAACGCAAATGTTGGGGCGATCGCACTTTCTCCATAGCAGCACCTTGACTGTGGAACCAGAAGACATCTGACTTAATCTTTGATAAAATGATTGAAACTGATCTTGTTTCCTGCTCTAGAATTCAGGAAACTTTAGATCAACAGGCGGTCGGAGTCTGGAGGTAAATGTTGGGACTGTTTCCGATCCGATCTCAGACCTTGTCCTCTTCCTTCCCCAGGAACTGACTTCCTCGCTGCACAACGGGAACGGCGCTCCTTTGTCTCCCACCACCGGCTCCCGCCTCGACAACAGTGTCCTCTTTGGCTCTTACCGCTCCTCAAACTCTGACCTGAAGCTGGAAAACGGGACCGCCCACCGGCCGCTGTTCAGCTCCCTGCCGGACACGGGAACCCTGGGAATGAGACTGAGCGAAACTGGTGAGGCGGGGCCTGTTGGGGACGCAGCGGGGTCCCGACTGGAGCGCCTCTCCTTCCTTGTCAACTCCTCTTCATCCCTGAACGGAGACGCCGGCTCCTCCAGGATCAGCCGATCGTCCTCCTTGATCCTGGGCTCTCCCACCTCCAACAGCCCCACCCGTTTGCTCAGCCCCACCGGCTCCATCGACCCTCACTGGACCCCCACCATCTCAGAGCCCCACCTGTTCAGCCAGGGGCCCGGGGTCCTACGGAGGAGCATCAGCTATGAGGGGCTATCACAGGCATCCCTGTTCAGCAGTTTGTCTGGAGGGTCACAGTTCAGCAGTTTGTCTGGAGGGCCACAGTTCAGCAGTTTGTCTGGAGGGCCACAGTTCAGCAGTTTGTCTGGAGGGCCACAGTTCAGCAGTTCGTCTGGAGGGCCACAGTTTAGCAGCGTTCAGGCAGGGTCCCAATTCAACAGCGTTCCCAGAGGGTCCCAGCTCCAGAACCAGCAAGATGAACCAGACAGCAACCTGATGTCCAAGTATCGAGCCTTCCCAGACGCCTATGTGAGTACTGCAGCATGAGTGAATGTGAATTATTGGTCTGCACAGGAAAGTTAGAAGCAGGTGAAGCCTCTCTGAGTCAGATTTCAGTGAATTTCCGAAGCGCGATCATTTCATTCTGCAGATTAAAACGTCCCTTAGCTCTTAACATCGCCACTCAGTGGGATGGGATCAAGTCCGTCGTTGGCTGTAAACAGTTTGTTCCCATCTGTGTTTATGACACAATTATGGAGCTTCTGTTGTGTTAAACAGAAATGTAAAAACAGGTTCCAGAAACGGCTGCAGCTTGATCCAAACTTCTTCACTCCGAGCAACTCAGATGTAATTAGGCAGCTGAAGGTGTGTCTGCGTGTGGCGCACACGTCTGCACACGTCTGGGGCCAGGAAGGAACCTTCTGATCCAAAAATCATTTAACAGACAGTAATGATTACCCACCCTGACTGGAGATGTGTAGTTTCACTGCAACACAACCTGAGCAGAACCTGCCCTCGGGTCAGACTAGAACTGCTCTGCAGTTGGACTCAGACAGGAGGGAGGTTCTGCTCCGTGGTTGATGGATGATCTATTCATAAAGCAGCATGTTACTGTAAAACTCTGTCAAGTCCCCAAACAAGCATAAAAATTCAGGTTGTATGTTTTTCATATTTCCCATCAGCCACTTGAACTTCAGGATGACAGCCATTTTTCAAGATGGCTGACCTTTTTGAGCCTTTGAACCAATTATTGCCATAAAATGTCACCCATTTTCATAATTTGGAGGAACTTTATGTCACATTATGTTTTCCTGCTTTGGTCATCCTGTTCATACAACTTTAAAGTAATAATATGTAGCACAATCAGAAACTAAAGACTTTTCTGTTGGTGAATCTCCCCACAGTCGTCAACTGGAAGGACATGAAGACTCGTGTCTTAATGGTTAGCCTTAACATCCACTAACTTTTTTTTTTTTCTCCAAAGAGTTTTTGCGGCGCTAGCGGCTCGTATCTTTTCGACAGTAGGCAGATAGGAAGGAGGGTGAGGAGAGGGGTTACATGCGGTAACGGTCGTCGGGACCGGGAGCCAAACCCGCGACGTCCGCGACGAGGACCAAAGCCTCCAAACGTGGGGCGTGCTAACCCGCTGCGCCACCACAGCACGCCCCCTAACTTTTTTTTTATGCATTTAGTGATTTAGCATTAGCTTCTGCTATTTTTCTATGTGATTAGAAAAATAATCACATCCCTAGTTTAGGGACTGGGAACCAGTGTGGGTTCCCAGTCACATTCATTTTTTTATGTGCTTAGTGTTAGCTTCTGCTAATTTATTTAATGCATTTTGCATTAGCTTCCAGTCATTTTTATGTTCAGCAGTGTATTGTTGGTTTCTGCTGTCTAGCTGTGCCCTTCACCATATCAAACATACATTCTCCATTATAACCATGGTGGCCATTTTGAAAAATGCCCACCAGAAGAAAAAAAACTCTGTGGTTCAAAATATGTAGGCTATAATTTGACATCAGACACATTCATCTAATTTGTGATTTCAGAGCAAAAATTAATTTTCCAAATCAACCCTAGTTGGCATGCAAAATGTAAATATGGTTCCTATGGGTCCAATTGTACATAACTTGATGCCCAAAGTATTCATCAGTAATAAATGTTTGTAAATGTAGTGAAATAGTAAATTCTCCTTGTGGACCATCTTGAACTTTTCACTGACTAACGTTTTTTGTTTAAAAAACAAAAAGTAAAAATCAAACCTTGTGGGAACGTCTGTGCCACTTTGGGTTCTTGTCTCCACATGTGAAAGATTTTGCTGAAATATTCAATTATCTGCACTCTATTATATGAAGACACTGGGAGGTTGCAGCGACATCGTTTTTATGAATGCTCTGAGGTCCCCGATGTGCAGCATGCAGCAGTGAAAGGCCGATATCAGAATGTAAAGCAGCTGCTGGGATCCTGCAGAGCGTTTCGTGCTTCAGGTCTAGATAAATATTGTCAGAGTCGTCCACACCCGCAGCAGCTATCTGCCTGATCCTGCAGAGACGCAGCCGCACCTCTCCTTCACATTCATCCTCTGCTCTGCTCTGCGAGGTGGAAGACGAGGTGACAGGGAGAGAATTCCTCTGAACCACGTGTCTTCATCACACCTCCGTTCGCCTAGTTCTGCAGAAGCAGCACTTTCTCTGGCCGCAGGCGGGAATAGTGCAGCTTCGCTATGCTGGTTTCAGCTCTGAAGCTGCTGCGCCGTTCCTCTGGACCCGGTCAGAATCCGAACCAGAAGCAGGTTGTGTAGTTTGGGTCCTGACGAGCGAGCCGTGAGACCGAGGAATGTGGAGGGAACTGCTCCATTGTCTGACCGTCTGTCAGTCAGCAGCTGAGATCCGGTTTTTCTACCAACATCAGCAAGTTGATTCTGATGGACGGCTCGGTCCAGGAAGCAGCTTTACAGCTTCACTTCCACTTCATGCATGAGCAGGAACGTGTTGAGCATGAAACCAGAGGAACCTCAGAGGCTGACAGATGAAAATGTCTCAGCCTCTTCAGATTAATCCAGATGAAGTCAGAGCAGCGAGAGTTGATACGGGAGCCGGGCCTCCGGGTCCGAAACCCAATCCCAATGACACCGGACCCTCTCACCTGAACAAACTGGACCCAGAAACACTCCTGCTGCTCCAGCTGAGCCTTAGGAACCTTCTTCCAGGCTCAGGCGGTTCGGCTCAAACTGATGATTGATCCTGAAATGTTTCTGTTTGTCTGCAGCTCACCAAGGAGAAGGAACACGGGAAGCTGAACCCGCGACCAGGAAAGGTGAGTTCCACCAGTTAGTCCAAATTGTTAGACTGGTTACAGAACAATAAAATGGTAAAGCTGATTGACAGGAAGAAAGTCAGTGGAAGGAAGACCTTCTCTGTCCCGTTCAGACTTTATCCACTAAAGAGAGACAAAATCTGCGACCAGTTCAGGCTCCCAGTCACTGAACCAGTTCAGGTTCTTTATCCAACCATCCAGCTGCTGGTTTGTGGTCTAGTTAAAGACCTTGCCTCATTATGGCCTCAGGTTGTACCCCTGGCAGTGCAGCAGGCCCACAGTATGATGCTGCCACCACCATGCTCCACAGCTGGTGCGGTGTAGTTAAAGGAACAGAGTGAGCTTCTCGTCTCCTCTGGACGCGTTTCTTCAGGCTGCAGAAGTTTATCTGAATCTCTGGATGGTTTATGGCTCTGTTTTTAATTTATGACCCAGATTATTACAATGACGTCTGGAAACGTGGAATAAACTCGACCCAAGGTCAATCCTGATCAGAACGGTGAAGACAAGATGGCCGCTTCGCAGATTCTGACTCCAGAAAACCTCCAGATAAAAACCATCAAATGTTTTCCCTGCAGACCTTTAGCTTCAGTCAGACTTTCCCACCAGGTGGAGGTGTTGGGTGGGAGGCGGGTCTTCATCAGAAGAACTGGTTCAACCAAATCATCTTCATCTGAAAACCACAGCGCTCGCAGAGCCGGGACCTGTTTCTGTTATTAAAGCATCAGGCCTGCTGGAGCATGCTGGAGCATGCTGCTGCCGCTGCGACGCAGGCTGCTGCAGCTGAACACCAGCACAGCTGCTTCCCACCGAGTCACTTTAACTGACTCTGCTAAATAGAAGATCACATTCAGCAGCAGGTTCATGACTTCATCACGGCTACAGGACGATGATCCAAGGAACACCAGCAAGTCGGCCTTTAAATCGGCAGAAATAAAGGATCTGGAGTGGCCTAGTCAAAGTCAGGACCTAAATCTGAGTGAGATGCTGACCTTCAACCCTCCAATGTGTGAATTAAATCAATTCAGCAATGCAGACCGGGTCAAAGGTCATCCAGGGTGACGTTAGAGAATCACTACCAGTTATCGGCAGCGGGTCGGGGATGAATACTTTTCAGGTTCTTCGTGTTTGATATTAAAGTTTTTGTCTTTTCCCAGCGCTGACGGGTCTCATTATGCCAGATCAGAACCGTCTCTGGAATATCAATGTCAGTGACCTCTGACCTCCTCTCAACAGATTTACATCTTCGACCGGCCGGGAATGTGCGGCCGCAGGATGGAGATCCGCGGAGACGTCATGGACGCCACGTCCTGGGAGCTGCAGGACACTATCTCCATCAGGGTGGTCCGAGGAGGGTAAGCCGCCGCACACGGGTCCAAACGGGTTCGAACGGGTCCGACATGGGTCCAGACGTAGAGACATTTATTTGTTAACAGAAATATTTATTGATTGATTCAGTCTTGGATGAAACAGCTCTGCATCAGTTCAGGCGTCTGGGGGATGAAACTGAGGAGATTCGATTATTTCTCAGATTTTACTCGAACATCTCTTGGTTCTGAATCTATAACATTAATCTGTAATATTCTGTCATATCCAGGTCGGTATGGCGTCTGGTAATCCCAGGTGGTTCAGACAGTTTATCTGGAAGATCAGGTTGACAGTCATAAAGATGATTGGCTATAATTAAACACCATCAAGCTGCTGGTCTTCCTCATTCCGGCGCCTCGTTTGGCTCCTGATTCACAAACTTCGTGCCGTGTAAACATGGAGGACGCGCCACGCCTCGTTTCTCCTGAACTGTGGGTGTGGAGCGTCCCATGTCACTCAGCCAGGGGATTGTTCGATCCAACCCGACCTGTCACACTTCATTTTTACTCCGCCAGTTCACAGCTGATCGCTCGTTGATCCTGGAGTGACAACTGACATGTTAACCTTTGACCTCAGACATGCAGCACGTTCTAACAGCTGGCTGCTCTCCTGCAGGTGGGTTCTCTATGAAAAGCCTGACTTTAAAGGGGAGAAGATCGCCCTGGACGAGGGAGACGTGGAGCTCACCTGTCCCTTTAGCCCACTTGAGGAGGCGCTGCAGAACGGACAGGAAGAGGAGAAGAAGAACGGAGAAATGGAGGAGCAGAGCGAGGAGAAACCGACCCAGAAGTTCATCATCGGATCGATTCGCAGAGCGGTCAGGGTGAGACGGCTTCACTTCTCCTTCCAACACACAGACACGGAGGGGTGATGCTGTGGGCTGGGAGGACAGGCTGACTTAGAGCGCCATCTGCTGGTCATCAGGCTAAAGCTGAGCAGATAGCTGGAACATCTTCCTTTCAGACCTGTGAGGTGAGCAGCAGGGAGCTTTTATTCCCGTTTGTCCTCCTGCCGTCAGTCTGAGCTGCAGATGATCTTCATCCTTCAGTTTAAACAGAGGAAGAGGAGGAAGAGTAGGTCTGTGAGCTTCTGGTCTGATAACTCCAGTTAGTCTAGGAGCAGAACATCAGACCTGGCCCCGGCTGTGACATGTTCTAGCACCATCTAGTGGCCCCATTGAGAACCTGCAGCCTGCAGATTTAAAGGAACTGTGACCGTCTGAACTATTGAGCTGATCGATTTGGAAGAGGATTATTTTTGTTTCACTAGGAATAAAAAAAATATTTAATCTCAGAATTACAAGTTTTCATGTCAGAATGGGAAAAAAAAATTGGAAAGCAGTTTTCATCAACCCGGTTCTACTAGAACCTTCTCAGACATTTTCCTACCTGTGGAAGGAAGGAGAAAACACTCTCCATCTTCTCTGACATCTATCAGACTTTGTTCATCTTCTCTAATCTCTGTGGGACATTCAGTGACCTCTGCGGGATCTGCTTTGTGTGTCTCCTCAGGACTACAGCGTTCCAGAGATCTGTCTCTTCCCAGAGGAGAACGCGGAGGGGAAGAAGGTGGTTTTCCGGGACACGGCGGAGGACGCCAGGATCTTCGGGTTTCCCATCAAAGCCAACTCCATCATCGTGAACGCCGGGCTGTGAGTGAGCCGCCCTGAGAGGACAGGTGGGTTTCTGTCTTGTGACGGGTTCTGACCCAGATGTTGTTCCGCTCCTCAGCTGGCTGGTCTTTGCTCAGCCCTTCTTCCAGGGCGTCCCCCGCATCCTGGAGGTGGGGGGCTACTCTAACCCTGCGGCCTGGGGGGTGGAGCAGCCCTACGTGGGCTCAGTGCATCCCCTCAAAGTGGTGAGTACTCCTGCTGAAGCCCGGCCTTGTGCTGCTGACGGTGATAATCTGAGCTCGGTTCTGTGACAGGGAGAACCTCGGGTGGAGAACATGAGCGAACCCAAGGTGAGAACCTGCAGCAGCGTCTGGTTAGATCCTGCAGCTTCCAGCTAGCCGGCGTCCTGACTGTCCCCGTCGGTCCCCCTCTGTCCTCAGATGGTGATCTACGAGAAGCCGTACTTCTCTGGGAAGTCCAGGACCATCTCTTCCAACATGAGGGACTTCATGAGCCGGACGGACCGCCAGCAGAACCTCTTCATGGCCAGCCTGGGCTCCCTGAAGGTCCTGGGAGGAATGTGAGTGAAGCGCTGATGGAACGTGGCAAGATCTGACCCCAAACCAGTCTGACCAGCTCTGTCCGCCTCTGCCGCTCCAGCTGGGTGGGATACGAGAAGGAGGGTTTCCGCGGTCACCAGTACCTGCTGGAGGAGGGCGAGTACCACGACTGGAGGGTGTGGGGGGCCTGCGACTCCGAGCTGCGCTCCGTCAGGATCATCCGGGCGGTAGGTCCATGTTTCCCATGTCTGCATTACAGATGTAAGTTATCGACTAATGAGTTCATCTAAAGTTTAACAATCTTACCGGTCAACTAATGACTAATTGATAAGTGACCATTTCCTTTAATTTTAACATAATTTTGTGTGAATTGTATTAAGCAGTTACTGAATAAACAGAGAATTGTGATTTTTTTTTTCACATGATTAAACCTAAACGTATTTAAAATATAACAACACAGGAACCTCTTGAGTTGCTGAGTAGAAATATAAAAAGGATAAAATAATTGTACTGCCCGTGGTCGATCTTGAGTTAAAACTTTTCCCCATGAAGTGCATTAACTTACAACAGCCCTAAAAATTAGCCTTGCTTATTGATGTTACATTTTTTCCATCAGGTTTACATTTTTTCCAGTTATCTCCTCCTCTTTTCTGTCTGCCTTCATAGCAAATGAGTCGTTTCTGATGGAGTTGCTGACGCGGCGCCGCTGGATGATATTGCAGTGAAACATCAGGATGTTGTTCAGAGTTTATATTTCAAAACAGAATTGGATAAAAACTATTTTCCACTCCTTTTCTCTTTCCCCTTCTGGTGTGGCTGCCATCTTTGTTTCTGTATTAACTGGCTCGGCTTTAGAATGGCCAGCAGCTCCTCCTGCTGGATGGAGGCAAAATTACAACACTGAGAAAAAGCGTGTAAGCAGATATTATTATTTGAATGGAACTGATTAGGTTTATACTATAAAAAACAACTAATCTTGATTACTTGATTGCTTGCATCCCTGGTTTCTATACGGTCGGCCATCTTAACATCTGTGTAGGAAGAGCTGCTCAGAATCCACTTCCTGTTTCCAGGACCTGGCGGACCCGGTGATGGTGATGTTCGAGCAGCCTGAGGAGGAGCAGGGTGTGACGGAGGAGAAGACCTTCGAGGTGACGGAGGCCATCCCTGACGTAGAGCTCTTCGACTATAAAACCTCCACCCGCTCTATCCACGTCCTCAGCGGAGCGTAGGTTCTTCTGCGGCTCCAGGCGCCGAACTCGGCCGTCACCTGACTCGCCTGACTCTCTGACCCCCCAGGTGGATCGCCTACTCCCATGTGGACTTCTCAGGGAACCAATACATCCTGGAGAAAGGCTTCTACAACAACTGTGCTGACTGGGGCTCCCAGGACACCCGGGTCTGCTCGGTCCAGCCCATCTTACCGGTGAGAACCAGTCCAGCGACCCGGGTCGCTCACAGTGCTGCTGGTCTCACTCGTATGTCGTTGTGTTTCAGGCTCCAGCTGAATCCTCCGGCCCCAGAGACGAGGTGAGTGGTGGACGACATCCATCTTCGGATCAGAACCGGGATGAGTCGCGTGTTTATGGCAGTTTTATCTCCATTTCACGAATGGATTGGTGTTAAAAGACATATTGGGAAGTAAATAAACTAAATATTTAGCTCCAACCTAAGTATTTAGTTGGGGATTGTAAAGTAAATATTTAGTTAGTAAGTTGATTATCTGGGTTCAAACTACATATTTAATTTTCAAACTAAATATGTAGTCCTAAATTACATCTTTAATTAGCTTAGAGCTAAATATTGAGCTAAAATGTAAATTCACAGATAACCAGAAGTGGACTACCAAAATAAAAGCTGTTTCCTGGAAACTCGTTGTAGAGTTAGATTGCTCTATGCGACCAACTTTGTCAGTTCAAATATGAAAAGATGGAACTTTCCTCTGTGGAAATATTAATGAACTAAGCTACACATTTTCAACACAAACAAGCCTTAAAATCCTGATTTATTTTATATTTTAGTGTTCGGGCAATCTGCTCCTTTTTACAGCAACTTTCTGCTTCTTCACTCATTTCAGACTTTACAGGACCTAATCGATTCTCCTCTCCTCCAGATCATCCTCTACTCTGAACCAGACTTCCGGGGTGAATGCCTTGTGTTTCACCACAGCCAGGGGGCGCTGTCAGAGAAATTCCTCACCGGGTCATGTCGAGTGGTGAGAGGAAGGTGAGAAAGACAACAGTTAACCGGAGTATCGAGTTCAGGCCGCTGGTTCATCCCAGAGAATGAACTGGAAAAGCTAAAATTACATTTTAATAGACTAATCAATCTAAAGAGTGAAGAGCTGCAGACTCAGTGTTTCCCTC
This sequence comes from Xiphophorus couchianus, assembly GCF_001444195.1. Lineage (NCBI taxonomy): Eukaryota > Metazoa > Chordata > Actinopteri > Cyprinodontiformes > Poeciliidae > Xiphophorus > Xiphophorus couchianus. The sequence continues at coordinate 25,754,831 of NC_040240.1, forward strand.
TTAAAGGGCCAGTATCATAATCTTTCAATTGTTCCCTCATCAAAAACAAACTCACTCAGCTCCTTCAGACTAGCCAGCAGCATTTAGCATTTAGCAAACTCCTGCTGAGCTTGTTATAGTATCTGCTGCTCAGAGTGACACTGGTAAAACGTTGTTAAAGGGTTAATAGAGGAGACTTTCTGGAGGCGGAGCTTCAGAAAGAGCAGGAGCTTTTAAAGAGACATATGCCCAATTAAATTACAAATTAAATTCTTTCAAGTCATATTCAATATACAGCAATTTTATAACAGCTGAATTTAACATTCAAAATGTTAAATTCGGCACCGAATGTGCTATAAAACGGCACCTTGTGCCTGGAAAACATAATACTGACCTTTAAAGTTCCCATTGACTGACAGTCAGTGGGAACAGCATCAAGGTGTCTCTCTGTCTTCCAGCTGGGTCCTCTGTGAGAACAAGCAGTTCTCTGGGAACATGTATGTCCTATCTGAGGAGGACTATCCCAGTCTGACCAGTATGGGCTGCCCCTCCAGCTGCTCGGTGCTCTCCATCAAGCTGGTGCCGATGGTGAGGAGCGTCTCCCGGTTAGAACCCGGCGCTCTGCCGGTCGTCCCGGTAACGTCCTCCTGTGTGTGCAGACGCTGTCGGTGCCGTCCGTGTCTCTGTTCGGACTCGAAGGTCTGGAGGGCCGGGAGATCACCACCGAGTCGGAGGTCACCAGTCTGGTCCAGGACGGCTTCAACGACCACATCCTGTCGGTCCGGGTCAACAGCGGCTGGTCAGTGTGTCGCAGTGTGTGTGTCGCTGTGTGTGTGTGTCGCTGTGTGTGTGCGCCACAGTGTGTGTATGTGTTGCAGTGTGGGGGTGTGTCGGGGTGTGTGTGTGTGTCGGGGTGTGTGTGTGTGGGCACCGCAGTGTGTGTGTCGGGGTGTGTGTGTGTCGCAGTGTGTGTGTGTGTCGGGGTGTGTGTGTGTGTGGGCACCGCAGTGTGTGTGTTGCAGTGTGTGTGTGTGTCGGGGTGTGTGTGTGTCGCAGTGTGTGTGTGGGTCGGGGTGTGTGTGTGTCGGGGTGTGTGTGTGTCGGGGTGTGTGTGTGTCGCGGTGTGTGTGTGCCGCAGTGTGTGTGTGGGTCGGGGTGTGTGTGGGTCGGGGTGTGTGTGTGTCGGGGTGTGTGTGTGTCGGGGTGTGTGTGTGTCGCAGTGTGTGTGTGTGTCATGCAGATCTAACCGGGTCTCTTTTTGTTGTGTAGTTGGGTTTTGTGTGAGCATAGCAACTACAGGGGGCGCCAGTTCCTCCTGGAGCCGATAGAAATCACCAACTGGCCCAAGTTCAGCTCCCTGGACCGGATCGGGTCCATGTACCCCATCAGACAGGTCAGCCCACCTCAACTCACTTTGCTTTTCATTTCTAAAAACCGCTTTCATCAAACTGGAGAAACGTCTCTGCTTTTCACTAATAAACTGAATTTTTCACTAATTTACTATCATTAAACCCAAAAATGACCTTAACTTGCGTCTTATGGCAAACTGTTTTAACATAAAATGAGCTTCACCACACATACATTCCAGATATCTGATACTGGTTTATCATTAGACGTAGTAGTAAATTAAATTAAATCTAAATACAATCTGATTGGTATAAATGACATCAGATTTACCATTAAGTTGTAGTGGGGCTTTAAGTCAAGACATCTATAAAAATGACTAACTGAAACATATATTTCAGATAACAATTAAATTATGATTAGTAATAAAGCAGATTTAAGATATCTTGCTTTTTGTTCTGGCCATTCATGATTCCAATTCTAGATATCCTGAATGTCTTTCTAGACACGATGTCTATAAAATTCAGTTGGTGCAAATTAAATTGCAGATGTCTTGAAATCAAATAATGTCAGTCAGATATTTTCAATTACTATGAAGGATAGTCAAAATGTACTTGTCATTTTTAAATATCTGGACCGTAATTACAGATAGTCAGACAAAACAGATTTTATGTTAAATCGGCTTGCCATACTCGTCTCATACCTGCACGTGTTCCTCCTGCAGAAGCGTCACTTTTTCCGAGTGAAGAACAAGGAGAGCGGTCACTTCCTGTCGGTGCAGGGCGGGGTGGAGGAGCTGAAGTCGGGTCGGGTGGTGGCGGCGGCGGAGGTGGAGCCGCCGAGCGACATCTGGTTCTACCAGGAGGGACGGATTAAAAACAAGGTGAGCGTCCTGCAGGCTCGCAAACATCGTAGATTAGATCTGTTACCTGATTTAAGACGTTCCTGAAGTCTGAACTCTGCCTCTGCTGCAGCTCTCTCCCTCCATGTGTCTGCAAGTGATGGGCAGCGTGGAACCGGCAGCCAAGGTGGTTCTGTGGAACGAGAGCCGGCAGCCGATCCAGAACTGGTCGGCGAAGATGCAGGGTCCGATCGGCAGCCTGACGTTCCCTGGAATGGTGCTGGACGTTAAAGGTGAGGCAGGAAGAGTCGGCGCTACGCAGAGCGGGTAGCAACTCGTTACATTTACTCACATTTTGAAAAAGTTACTTTTAGGAGTATTTTTACTACGCTGTACCTTTACTTGAATAATTTCATTATGAAGTATTTCTGCTCTTGAGTAAAATTTCTGGATTTTCTATCCACTGAATGAAAAACAAACATGTTTTAACCAAAAATCCACCAGACAGACGCTGGCAGTTATTGTTCAAGTTTCATCACTTTTTATTGAAAGAATTTAAAAATTTTCTTTTGCCTGATTTAGTTATTTTTTTACTTATGTGAATTATTGTCATTTTGGTCCCTAAAATACCAAAATTTCCACTTAACTATATATTTTGGTCTGTCTGATGATGTAATGTTTAAATATTAAATTATTGATAATTTGATCAGTCACTTGAATAGACTTTTTACAAAATACTTTTTTACTCTTTCTTGGAGTAATTTCTTGGACGGCTGCCCTTTACTTGAGTAAAAACACGTTCAAGTATCGCTACTCTTACTTGAGTGAAATCTTTTTGTACCTCCTCTGGATCTACGGATCCAATGTCAGAGAAAGTTATTGATCGGTTTGACCAATAATTAATTTTATTTATTGCATTTTCAAACAGAAGTCTGTCTCTTTTGATGTTTCAGGTTAAGTTTGGAATAGTTTTATTTTATATCAGTCTTCAATGTAATTCAACATAAACTACTCATGGGCCAAAACTTGAATTAAATTAATTAATCATTAATTACGATAATGATATGGTTTGCAACTTATATTGTAAGTTAATTTACTATATAAGGCCATAAAAATGTAGTAATTATTGAGAAAGTGGCAGATTGTTTTCCTCTTCTTGCCCTTTTTCCACTCGTGTGCCACTCGAGTGTTTGTGAATTAAGGATGAAACTTGTTAAATCTAGTGAATAAACTGATTAGTTTCCAGAATAATATGATTATTATAAAGCCTCAGTATTTTGCCATCTTGCATCAGAAGTTTTCAGGTTTGAATGTCTGAGGATCAGAGACCTTTAGTGAAAACTGGGAACCTGTACTGCAGCCTGAAAAGGTGCTGCAGGTCTGGCTGGAAGTGATGAGACGTTATTCATCTGATGTGATGAAATGTTTTCACGCTGCCAGGCGTTAAAACCTCCAGCTGGTTTGTCTTCATGTTTCCACCTCGGAGCGTTTGTCCCTCCTCGTCTTCAGCTCTGCTGTCTGTTCTCTCTCTGCAGGCGGCAGAACGTACGATAAGGAGCATGTGGTGGTGATGCCGGAGAACGACGAGAGGCCGAGTCAGCAGTGGGAGATCCAGCTGCTGTAGCCGGAAACCTGCTGCGCCTTTCTGGAGCTGCACGTTCTCCTGAATGCACGGTGACCGGCGGACCGAATCTGAAACGGTTGACAGGCAGCAGGAGGTTCTGTTACCAAAGATACTCCCGACGTTCTGGTTGTGGTTCTACTGAGATCCTGTAAATGTTCTGCCTGGATCGCTACACATCGACCAGCAGAACAGGAATGTTGGCTCTCAGTATGTTTATATGTACATGTGTGTGGACGACGCTGCGGCCGGGTTCTTCCCATGTTATTAGCCTCCTACTGTTACATTAACCTGCTTCAGCTCTGTTAATATTTGAAATGAAATGCATTCAGTTGGAAGATGTTGTACACCAGGGAAGGGTTTTAAAATGTTCAATAAACAATAAAGCGACTGTTGTTTTGTCAGTTGGTTCTGAAGGAGAGATCATCTGTCTGACTGACTTCCTGGAAAATTTAATTGAAATAGCATGATGGGTTGTGGGTTAATGTAGTCTGCATTTAGGTTAAAATATCCCGGACAAGCCCCCATTTTTTTCTTTGAGTCGCAAAATAAATTGCAACCTCGTCACTTTAAGAGGACATGAAACTCAAAAGACTTTCTTGTGCAAATAATGGATTAACAATAGTGACTAATAGAAATCCTTCTGCACATCTGAACCTGTCAACACCAGCCTTTAAACTCTGGGGAGATATTTGTAAAGTTAAGTTATTTAGCCTGTTAAAAAAATTAAAAGGGGCTTCATTGTTTCACTATGTTATTCATCCACAAATAAAATATTTAGCTAAACTAAATAGCTAACAAGCTAAAAATATAGTTGAGATAAATATTTAACATATCAACTAAATATTTAACTAGCAAACATTTCAAACTGATTATTTAGCTGCAAGCTAAGTATTTAGCTAGCAAGTTAAATATTTATATCCGAACTAAATATTTTACTTTATTTCTGAGTGATAAAGAAATATTCACGTTATTTTTTCCCACACAGGCATGCGGATTTGTTTTGCACCATTTGCTTTGGATCATTTGGTGCAAAACTAGAAGTGTACGATTTTTTAAAGTGTGACTCAAAGAATACAATTTGTGTACTTGCACTAATTGAAGAGATGTAACTGTAGATTTTTGTCAGTCTTTCACAAATGCAAAGCAACAATTACAAAACTCCAATAGGACTTCAACTTCAGAGTTACAATGTACAAATATTTTCGCACCAAAAATACCTCCATAGGAAAGAATTGGGCTGTCCAGACTGCCGTGAAAAATTGGAATATGGCTCATATGGCCAAAAAGTCTGGTTTGGGTCGCATTCACCTGCTTGACGTTTCGTGTTAGTTCAAAGAAAGTAATCTGGAAGTTCAAGAGGAGAAACCTGGAAGTTTCAGAAAAGCAATCTGCACTTTTCAGGAACCTGCAAGGTTTTAAAAATAACCAAGATCTGCAAGGTAACATAGGAGATAAGCCTGTAAGTCCTGGGAATTTTACGTACGCTCTGCAGAAGGAGCCTGATGAAACAAATTGTAGAAAGTTGTCTACAATGTAGAGTTTCCTCTAAGTTAAACTACAAGCCGTTTGAAAGCAGAGAGCTGCACCTGCTCTGTTGTTTGCAGTGAAAACACCGGATTGTGTTCCTCTGCTGCTGGTGTTGGATCCGAATGGGGAAACATGGAGGCTGTGAATGTTTGACCTGCTCAGACATGAGCAGCATGCAGGCGGACGGCTCCAAACCAGGTCCTTCATTATCCAGGGACATCTGCAGCTAACGGCAGCATCACTTCCTGCTCAGAACCGGCCCGTCAGGATTCCTGTTCATCCCGGAGCGGATCGTTTTCCAGCCGGGAGTCCACACACAGACCAATGAGCTGCTGACGCTCACAGAAAGCTGAGCTGTGATTGGTCAGGAGGTCCTGCAGCAGGTGTGTCTCGGATCCCGGACGGCAGAAAGACGTCCAGTTTCAGGTGAGAGGACACACTGACAGGAGCTGAGGCTTCAGAGAATTAAAGGTTCTGCTGCTGGTTCTGGTTCTGCTCAAGCTGAACCATGGATGAAAACTCCTCAGTGAGTAACACCAGAACCCGTCTGACCCGACGTGGAGACAACGTTAAGCTGTCCCTCTGTGTCTCCTCAGGACATGTTTTGGGGGACGCTCGGCACTGTCCGACCCTTCCCCAACTTCTACCCGGACCGAGACGCGGCGGACATCCAGGCGGCGCTGGAGAGGAAAGGTACGGGGCGGGTCGGAGCGGAGCGGAGTTCCCCTGACCCGCTCCGACCCGGGAGGCTGATGTTTGTGGACTTTGTTCAGACATGGCGGCGCTGGTGAGGATCCTGACCAACCGCAACAACGCCCAGAGACAAGCCGTCGCCCAGAGCTTCCAGGACAAAACCAAGCAGGTACGAAGACAGGAAGTGGAGCGGGAAGGTTCCCAAAAGTTCAGGGGAAGAAAGTAAACCAAGCATCACATCACAGAGCAGCGAAAGAAATACAGGAATGTTCCCTGAAATGCACAAAGTAAACGTATTTGTCCTACTTAACTTAATAAATCAATTAATCACATGATAAATTAAAACAAGCTCAATAATTTCCATTTGCTAGATTTATCGATTTCTTTTTTTCTCTTCCTACCAAAAAATGGATGATAAAAGCTTTCAGTCAGTCTGTTTATTTCTTTAGAATATTTAAAAGGTCTTATAGTTCCAGTTTAAATGTTCATTATAATTTGAAAATGTGTTCTTGCATTATTATCCCATTTCCATTATGTTACTGGAAAATGGTCTCAATATTATCATTTATCTCAATAACTTCTGGGACAATTTATCGTCCAGCAGAATGCGTTACCATGACAGGTTTAAGTTTATTATGTTTTGCTTTATTTCTGTCACTTCCTGGAGCATTTTGACTCGCCGCTTGTGATTGGTTCTTTTTCATCCAAGGACTGGATGCTGATTGGATGAAATGGCAGCGTTGGCCTTCGCTTTAAGTTGTGAATGCAGTTGCTCTTGTGTTGGGAACATATTTTACATATAAAAGGTATGAGATTTTTGGCCTTCTCTGTGTTCCATACATGAGGAAGTGTCAGAGTGTGAGATATAAAAGCTCAACAACTTAAATAGTTTGTTTACATTGATATATGCCCTCACATCAGTTTCACTCAACGCTCAGATTAGTGGAACAAAGAGAGGATTCAAGTTTTAGAGCAAAACTGCATGAAAAGTGAAAATATTAACCATCTCAAGTGAAAAGTGTTAAAACACACGGTGCGAAACCTAGGAAGAGAGGTGTGAATGAATGAATGAATGAATGAATGATGGAGGAGGGAGCCTCCCTGTTACTCAACATGTCTCTCCGGGTCGCTGCTGTACTTTGATCCCTGCACTTTACGTTTGCTGATCAAACATGAGTGAACACACCTGTGTTTGCAGAAGGAGCTCAGCGCCGACAGCCAGCCGGGTATTTAACCGCCAACCTTCCCGTTCTGTGGCTTCCTCTCTCATCACGTCCGTCCTGATGTCTGAGCTCCTCCCTGCAGCGTTAAAGCTGAGGCCAGAAGCTCTGCAGGCCGGACGACAGGCTGCCGAGTCCTACGGGACAAAACTGAAAACAATCAGTTTTAATCTTTCATTCTGATCATTCTAATTCCATTTTTAAAAATCCTGCAGATTTTTCATTTAAGCTCATCTTATACACAATTAAAATTACCTTTTTAATGTTTTTATTTTGCTATTTTATTTTTTAACTTTTGTAATTTAGTTACACTGTTTTTACTAACAATAACTTTTTTTTATTTGTTTCTATTTACATGGAAATAATATTTTTTAATATTTACATTTTTATTTGATTAATTTTTTTCTTTCTGGAATTTACTTTTATTACTGATTTACTTTTTAATATTTTTTTCCCATTCATTTTAATGTTTTAAATTATCCTGGGACTAACCTTCCTCTCTGGAGAATGACCTTCTGACCCTTTGGTGAGCCAGAACCCGGGCCTGGTTCTGGAGACCCAGTGAGCTGCTGAGGGCCTTCCGGTGTTTCTGTGCTGCTGCAGGATCTGAGCGACGCTCTGAAGAAGGTTCTGTCCGGAGACCTGGAGGAGCTGCTGCTGCAGCTGGTGATGCCGCCGGAGCAGCTGGAAGCCCAGCGGCTGAAGGCGGCCATGGCGGTGAGCCTCCGGGTCCGGTCGGGAGTTGACCCGCACCGTCTGGGTTCTCATGCGGTTCTCATCCGGTCCGTGTGTCTGCAGGGTCTGGGCACCGATGAGGAAACTCTGCTGGAGATCTTGTGTTGCCGCTCCAGGAAGACGCTGCAGGAAGTGGCTGCCGCCTACAGGCAGAGTGAGTCTCTGGGCCTTCCTGATGGAATCGGGCCCGGTTCGGTTCTGATGCTGGTTCTCTGGTTTCAGTGTATAAGAAGGATCTGGAGAAGGAGCTGAAAGCAGAAACCAGTGGAGACTTCGCCCGGCTGGTTGTGGCTCTGCTGAATGTAAATTTTTTGAGTTTTTCTAACTTTAGACTGGAAACAGGAAACCTGCTCAATATCATCAATTAGTAGTTAATGTAAAGCCGCCATTTTCTTCAAATCCAGTGTTTTCAAACGGACGACCGTCTTTCCAAAAAGGACTAAAGTTTTCAGAATTTGCTGAATAAAAAAAAATAATTAAATGTTAACATTATTTTGTGTCAGCTGTATTAAATACTGACTGCATAAACCATCTCTGACCGTTTCTGTATCCCGGTCAGAGATGGCGCCGCCATCTTTGTTTCTGCTTAAAGATGAGCAGCGGCGCCCTCTTCTGGATGGCGCGCGTTTCGGCATGGGGGCCAAAATGTCAAGACGGAAGCAAACTCTGGGAAAAACATCATTTCAATGGCAAAAACTGTTTTATGTTTTGATTGTTTACCTGATAAAAAAACAACCTAAACAATCAACATGTTAATAAAATAATTAAGACTTAAAACAAACAAAAAAAGGTTTGCCAGATTTAAGAAAACAGTAAACCATAAACTACATTGTTCATCTCCTTTATTTTTTATTTTTTGGCTCATTCTTGCTTAAACTGGACCAGTTTATTAAATGACCTGTATTTCAGTGAAGTCACTGGATGTTCTTTTACCTTTTTAAACTATTGAAATAAATGTAATCAAAAGCAAGAACCTGGATGAATACTTTGTTATGCACCTTATCTGGTATCAGTGAAAACTTCATCTCAACATTGTTCTTAAATCTGCATCAGCTGCCTGAACTGTGATGAACCAGAACTATTCTAAGGGCCGCAAATGGCCCCCAGCCCGCACTTTGGACACCCCTGGTTTAAGCAAATGTCATTAGTTAGGCCATCTAATTTTAATATAACAAACCATTAATCGACAATTAATCGTAAGTCTTTTAATAGTTTGCATTCCTACTGAATATTATTTAACACTGAAGATTCCCTCCAAGATTCTGTTGTGGGAAAAAAATCTTCTGGTTAATTTAGAGCAAATTGTTTTCTGGATTTTAGTGCAAAGACACTTACAGCCCACCTTTAGTTGGAATTAATCTGAATAATGTGCATAAAACTGGTTTAGTCCCAGCAGGAAGATGAAGCGTGTCGTTTTGTCCTCCATTTTGTCCCAACAGAAAGCCGTTACTGCAGGCTCTGTCCAGAGAGACGTTCAGGTATTTTCTGCTCCTCATGCAGTCCGGATCATTTCCACTCCATCTGCCTGAGCTCCAGCTCTGCTCTGCTACGTTCCCAGGCTCTCGCTGCGTCTCTCAGTGGGAAGAAAGCAGAAGCCGGACCTTGGATCAACATCCTGACGTCCAGGGACTCGAATCACCTGGATAAAGGTGAGTGTGTGACCTGCTGCGGCCTGCAGGTGGAGCTGAGACGCTCACTGTGAACGTCTGGCAGTGCTGATGGAGCTGGAGCTGGAGACGGGGCAGACGGTGGATCAGCTGCTGGAGAAACACTTCTCAGGAGACTTCCGGCTCGGCCTGAGAGTTTTAGGTGAGTCCCAGGTTAGAGGTTTGCTGATTGTTGGGCTGATTGATCGGTTCCTCATGGTTCTGTTTTTGTGGTGGAACAGTTCAGTGCATCCAGAACCCCCAGGTCTACCTCGCCCAGAGACTGCTCACCATGAAGGTGAGACCATGACTGGTCAACACCCACACACGGCCCAGTGATGAGGGCAAAGGGCACATCTTAACCAAAAGTGAAACAGACACACCCACAGTTTATGTTGAAGTGAGACCTCTTGTTTATACACCAGCTTTGATTTTGTAACATTTTCTATTTTCTGAGCCTGTGAAACATTTAGTGTTTAAGAAGATGTATCAAACCCTTTATATGTAAGGACAGGTTAAATATTAACACATTGCCTAGTGTATCATTTGCACCAGAAAAAACAAATGTTTCTTCTGTCTTCATCTTATTTTGTAATTATCCTCCTGAGACCCAGAAAAAAAAAAGTTTTTGAATTTTTTTTTTTTTCACTACATGACTCTTTGGAGTGAAAAAACATCACTACAATTGAAAAAGTTTCAAAACATATTATTTATTTATTACAGTAAGTCCTTTGGAGAGGACATCGGGACTCTCTTGTGGCAAATATGAACACATTTTGAGGCCCAGGATGTCCTCTCTAAGGACCAACAGGATTTAACACAGTGGCATGTATGGTTTCAGAGTTATGAACAAAAAAACCTATGTCCTCCACAGAGGACAAAAATGTATTGCTGGGTCTCTATTTATGTGTATTAATTTGTTTCATTTTAGTCTTTAAAATATCACACTTTGCACAAAACCTTTCTTTCTGTCCAATCACATCAATGTAAAATATTAAATGAGGTTTTCTAAACAGTCAAACTATTTAGTAAAAAGTACTTAAGCAGCCTTTATACTAAATACTGCTTTACTTTTACTTGAGTAATATCTTAGATGATAACTTTTTACTCTTAATGGGCTAAAAAATTGTTAAAGTAGTGATACTCTGACTGGAGTAAAATCTTTGACTCCTCTGCCTTCCGCTTCAACTTGGCCAAAATCAGGAAAACTTTATTAGCATGTATAGCTAACACTTAGCCCTGCGAAAAACGTAAGGCCGTTACCATGGTCACTAGCATTTTCTTCCTTTCAAAATCCCCTATTTAAACACTGCTGAGCTGGACTACCATTAGTTATTATCTAGTGACATAACCTACCTATATCTGCCTTCATCTAGAGCTGATGAATGTTCCAGAAGATGCGCTCATTAGAGGAGACGTCCTCAGCTGGGGGTCGGAGTTAGCTAGCCGCGCCTCGGCTGTTCACTGTTCCGACATAACGGCACAGTGATAAAGGTCAAAGTATCACAAAAGACCACCCGAACACTTGGACGACCAGAAATAGCAACCCGTTTTCCAATTTGAATCGCTTTGGAAGAAGGTCTTGTGCGCTATTCGGTTCCCCTGCGAAAATCTGTTCCCCCTGTGTCGGGAGCGCGCATTACAGCCGGAGAGGCGGATCTGACCATTTTCACGGCGCTTCTGATCGATTTCTCGGTAAAAACAACTCAGTTAATCATGTCAAGCTTGTAACATTTAGTTTAATCGGCAGCTATTGTTTACAAAATTGTAAAAATAATTAAATAAACGAGGTCTTTTTACGCTGTTTTGTGTTATTTTAAACGCCAAGAGAATCGGTCTTTTTCTAACTTTTGTCACTTACGCCTGACAGAAATAAAAGTCAGTCAACACTTAGTGTGTATTTATAATTTTTCATTGCTGATATAAGACGATTGCTGAAAGCATGGCATAATTATTAAGACTTCCTGAAAAGACGAAAGCGTGGACTTTCTGGTAAATCCCGTTCTAATGTAAAATATGACAGATTACTGTAGTAAGGGCATTTCTAGTATACTGCAGGCTATCACACATAACAATTTTTGAGAATTTGGCAACAGTTGCCCTTTATTCCCAAACGTTATGGGGGGAGGAGAGTAGAGAATGAATATTTCAGCTGCCTGAAATAACCTGTTCCCCTCCATAACATGGGAACAAATTAATTCACCAACAAGGCCTTAACTCTGTTTATTCCTCTTATCATCAACAATAAATCCTGTGAATTTGGTAACATTTGCTCTTTATTTGACAAAGTTATAAGGGGCCTTGGGATTTAAACTTTTTTCCATAGCTGCCTTATATCAAAGTCTTGTAAGTATAAATATCAAACAGTTTTCAAAATGTAATTTATTAACCTTTAAACAACATACATAAACAAGCACACCACAGCAATCTCAGGAACAAAGGCAACTAAGGCAAACACGCAAAGCAGTGATATGTTTTTTCAGTTGGTGGGCTTCCCACACATGCATGATGGAACCACCTCAGACACGCGTCACACTGGATCTAGGAAAGAAACCAAAAATATCAGGTTTTTTTTAGAAAAATATGTCTTTACAATTACAATATATAATCAATCATTTTAGATTCCTTTATATTCCAACTGTTGGAGGATCATATCATAGCTTGTTTACGCAAGATAAGATTAGATAAAACTTGTCCTCTTCATTTAGTTTTCTAACACCAAGTCTTTGAATAATTCTAAAAACTTTCCAGTTCACATCCGTGTCACTTTCCATCTCTCCACAGAAGTGACACAAGTCTTTTAGGTCCTCTGTTAACAACAAAAGTATAAAAACACACACACACGATTATACATGTACAATCGTGACCGTATATATGTGTGTTTGTGTGTGTATGAAACTGTTACACAGGATGTGCTAAGCACCAACACAGTCATTTATGAAAAAAATATAGAAAATAAAATGATTGTACTTATTAATTTGTAGACAAACAATTTCCTTAAATAAATGTTTTCAGAGTCCATGTTAATGTTTTAAGTTTTGCTAAGTACAGATGTTTTAGCCAAACATACAAATAATAGTAATCATGATAACAATTGTCATAAACACTCAAAATAAGAATATTAATGTTATCCTCACCACTGTTAAGGATTAGAAATATATGGTTCCCCCCTCATAACTTTGTCAAATAAAGAGCAAATGTTACCAAATTCACAGGATTTATTGTTGATGATAAGAGGAATAAACAGAGTTAAGGCCTTGTTGGTGAATTAATTTGTTCCCATGTTATGGAGGGGAACAGGTTATTTCAGGCAGCTGAAATATTCATTCTCTACTCTCCTCCCCCCATAACGTTTGGGAATAAAGGGCAACTGTTGCCAAATTCTCAAAAATTGTTATGTGTGATAGCCTGCAGTATACTAGAAATGCCCTTACTACAGTAATCTGTCATATTTTACATTAGAACGGGATTTACCAGAAAGTCCACGCTTTCGTCTTTTCAGGAAGTCTTAATAATTATGCCATGCTTTCAGCAATCGTCTTATATCAGCAATGAAAAATTATAAATACACACTAAGTGTTGACTGACTTTTATTTCTGTCAGGCGTAAGTGACAAAAGTTAGAAAAAGACCGATTCTCTTGGCGTTTAAAATAACACAAAACAGCGTAAAAAGACCTCGTTTATTTAATTATTTTTACAATTTTGTAAACAATAGCTGCCGATTAAACTAAATGTTACAAGCTTGACATGATTAACTGAGTTGTTTTTACCGAGAAATCGATCAGAAGCGCCGTGAAAATGGTCAGATCCGCCTCTCCGGCTGTAATGCGCGCTCCCGACACAGGGGGAACAGATTTTCGCAGGGGAACCGAATAGCGCACAAGACCTCTTCGGGCCACTGAAAACCGATGTTCTTCTTCTTTTCCGTTTTTATGGCGGTTGGCAAGCAACTTTTAGATGTGCATTACCGCCATCTACTGGAATGGAGTGTGGATCGGGACGCTAACTATATACACCCCCCTCAAAACAAAACAAAAAAAACTTAAATCTTTTCTATCAATTTTGTTTTCTTAAGGTAATTAATTAAATAACTTATATCTTTAGAATTAGAAATTTTTCCCAAAATATCTTGTAAATTTAACTGTAATTTATTTTCTTGTAACCGGCAAACTAATTTCCTTCTCTCAACAGAATATTTGGTACAGAACAACAAAACATGTTTTACTGTCTCTTCTTGACCACAAAAATCACAACTTCCAGTTCGATGCTTTCCTATTTTAAATAAATTACTGTTTAACCTTGTATGTCCAAAATGCAACCTAGATAGAACTGTTTCCTCTTTTCTATTTCGTCCCGTTCTCCTCATTGCACCAACTTTTCTTTGAATACTGTACATCCATCTACCAGTTCTATCTTCCTCCCACTGTCTCTGCCATCTTTCCTTAACCTTTTGTTTAATAATAGATTTGATTTCTTCTCTACTAAATGGAACTAATATATCAATATCACTATATGTTGAAGCTTGTTTTGCATATTTATCAGCCAACTCATTCCCTCTTATTCCTATATGTGATGGTATCCATGTAAATATAACTAATAACCCCATTGCTTGAATTCTATATGTTATTAACTGAATTTCTAATAAAAGATCCGGTCTACTAATAGCACGATTATTTTTTAATGAATATAATGAAGAACTTGAATCAGAGCATACTATGCTTCTTAATGGACGGACTTCCTCAATCCATCCTAAAGCTAAAATAATTCCCATCATCTCTCCAGTATAAACTGATACTCCATCAGTAATTCTTTTACATTTTTTAACTTTGAATTCTGGAACAATGAAAGATACCCCATTACTGCTATTTGAGTTTTTAGACGCATCTGTAAAAACTTGGACATATCCATAGTACTTACTATCTAAATATGATTGAACCAAATATGGATCTGAAATGTTTTCTCCTTTCCTTTTCTCCAACAAAGTTAAATCAACAACATTATTATGAAATAGAGACGGATAAACTGGTGAAAGAGGAACTGTTTGACTAATGTTTATATCAGATAAACCAAAATCTTTTATAACATTTTCTATCTCCCATCCAAAAGAATTTAATTTCTTCTTTTCTTTTTCCCAACTAGATTTTAAAATGTCTTGACATGGATGATTTCCATCATGGCCCTTTAAATTACACCAATAATTGGACTTTAACTGTAATCTTCTTAAATTAAGTGGCATCTCTCCCATTTCTATTAGCAAAGCTGACGTTGGAGTTGTTCTAACTGCTCCTGTACATAACCTCAAGGCTTGATACTGAATACTATCTCATTTTTTTAATAGTGTTTCTGATGCTGACCCAAATACAATACTTCCATAATCAAATACAGACCTTATTAACCCAGTATATATTGATTTCAATGCCTTCCTCTCAGCACCCCATTCACTTCCCACCAAACACCTCATTACATTTAAAACTCTCTTACATTTATTCACTACTTTTTGAATATGATTTTTCCAAGTAAGTTTTTCGTCCAACCATAAACCCAAAAACTTAAATTCCCTTACCCTTTCTAATTCATGATTATATAGTTGCAGTTTTAAATTTTCAGATGCTTTCTTCCTTGTAAAAAATAAAGTCTTTGTTTTGTCTATAGAAATTTTAAATCCCCATTTAAATGACCAGTCTTCTATAATACTAATTGCTTCTTGTATCTTTTTAACAATAAACTTTAAATTTTTTCCCCTCTTCCATATTGCTCCATCATCAGCAAATAAAGAAAACCCCATTCCACTTTCCAAATTTTCAAACATATCATTAATCATAATAGAAAAAAACAAAGGACTCACTATACTTCCCTGAGGTGTACCATTCTCAACAAAAACCTTTTCTGACAATTGTTGACCTATTCTTACTTGTATTGATCTATCTTGTAAAAAATCTTTTATCCAATAAAACATTGATCCATTAATTCCCATTTTTTTCAATTTAATTAAAAATCCATCTTTCCACATCATATCATAAGCTTTCTCTATATCAAAGAAAACAGCCACTACACTCTCCTTGTTAACTTGCCCTTTTCTGATTTCATGTTCTAAACATAATAAAGGATCCATAGTGCTTCTCCCTTTTCTAAATCCACTTTGACATTTTGATAAATATCCCCTCTTTTCAACAAAGTAGCTCAATCTTTCATTTACCATTCTCTCCATTATTTTACAAATATGAGAAGTTAAAGCAATGGGTCTGTAACTTGCTGGATTTGACTGATCTTTACCTGGTTTTAAGATTGGAACTATGATTGCTTCTTTCCATGCCAGAGGTAAAATACCCACATCCCATATCTTATTATAGAATTCCAATAAAACCTTCTTAGATGAATTGCTAAGCTTATTAACCATAATATAAGAAATATTATCTTTTCCTGGAGATGAATTTTTTGATTTTCCTAAGGCATTGTTTAATTCAAATAAAGAAAAGGGACTATTCAATAAATCATTATTTCTTACATTTTCTTCTAATAAATTTACATTTTCATTAATTGTACAATTTCTTCTGCGGTTTTCTTCTGCGCTTAAATTATTACAACTATGAACTTTAACAAATTTTTTAACTAACATATTTGCTTTCTCCTCCTCAGTCACAGCAATAACATTTCCATCTTTCAGAACTGGATATCCATATTCCCTTCTAATTCCATTCATTCTCTTTATCATTCCCCAGACTTTTGAAATCTTTGTTTCCCTACCTACAGAATCACAAAAATTACTCCAATAAACCTTTTTTGCATTTTTCACCGTTCGTTTAACCAGAGCTTGTGACCTTTTATATTCAATAAAATTCTGAAAATTCTGATTTCTCTTTAACAATCTAAAAGCTTTATTTCGATATTTAATTGCACCATCACATTCCTTCGTCCACCATGGAACAATTTTCTTCTTATATTTTCCTTTTTTCCTTTGGATTGTTTCTCGAGCAGCCCCTAAAATGGCCTCACAAATAGAAGAATTTACCATATCAACATCCAAATCTATATTAACTTTTTGCATCTCTTCATCATTTATTATTTTATATTTTTCCCAATCAACATTTCCAAATATCCATCTTTCTAAGTTCTCATTAACAATTTTTCCTATTTCTTTACCAATTTCAATAAGTATAGGGTAGTGATCACTACCTATAGTTGATTCTCTTAATATTTTCCACTTACTAATCCCAGCCAAATTCTTTGAAACTAAAGTTAAATCTAACGCTGATTCTGATTTATTTCTAATATTAATTCTCGTCCCTTCTCCATTATTAAGACAAACCAAATGTTTTCTATCCATTATTTCTTCCACCACTTCTCCATTTGCATCATTCCTATTACCCCACAAAGTACTATAAGCATTGAAATCTCCACAACAAATGAACTTTCTTCCTATATTTTTAAACATTTCCTCCATTTCATCTAAATCCAATTTTTTACACGGATTATAAAAATTTAATATATTAATACTTTCTTTATTAATCCAGATTTCCACAGAAAACCATTCTAGTGAAGCTCCTTTTCCTAAAAATCTAAACTGTATTCCTTGTTTTATAAATATTACACATCCTCCTCCACTTTCTTGTTCCCTATCTCTTCTAATACTATTATACCCTCTTATGACAAAATCTAACTCTGGTTTAAGCCATGTTTCTTGAATACAAATAATATCTGGTTTATTTTTCAAATAGTTTAAATATCCTTTAAATTCTTGTCCATTTGCTAACAAACTTCTTGCATTCCATTGTAAAATAAGCATTAAATTCTTCCTCCACCTTGCTTCCCATCTATTTCAAGCCTTTTATTTATCAACTCCCAAGATAAATCCTTCACAGCTAGAAATTTTTCTGCACCTTTCACTATAATCTTGATTTTTTCAGTTTTCTGTTTCACTTGATCAGTACAATTAATAACATAAGCCATGAATAAAATTAATTTATCCATTGTAATTTCCATTCCTGACATTGTTTTTTGACTTGGTCCACGATTTGGACTAGAAGACACTTGCTGATTTTTCTGAACTATTCTTTTTTCTTGAACACTTTTTGCTGCCTCTGCATAAGAAATGTTTTTAACTACTTTCAGCTGTTGAATTTCTGCTGCCTTTTTCCTTGCTTCACACCCTCCATATGCTACATTATGCTGACCACCGCAGTTACAACATTTCAACTGTACATCTGCTCCACATTCATCATATCGATGATCTTCACCACATTTAGCACATCTTTGCTTCCCTTTACACACTGATGCAATGTGACCATACCTTTGACATTTGTAACAGCGCAAGGGAGGAGGAATATAAGGTCTAACAGGAAAACTCAAGAACCCAATTTTCACTTTATCAGGAAGAACATCACCTTGAAACTCCAGAAGTATTGAAAAACTTTCTATTTTCTCCCCATCCACAGATTTTAACAATCTTTTCAATCTCCGCACTTCACCACCATGTATATTTCTTTTAAGTTTTTCTAAATCTTCCTCAAGCGGAATACCTGTGATTACACCACGTGATACTCTGTTTTCTCCAACAATTTTCTTTTCACTCACAACCTTTTTACAAATGTTATCAATCTGCATGCTTTTATTCTTTTGTTCTTCAGACTTACATTTTATCAACATATTACCATCTCGCAAGATTTTTACAAACTCAACCTCCCCTATTTTCTTTTTTATTTCTCTAGACACTGCTATCGGACTGAGGTTTATGTTCATATCTTCCTTCCTGAATTGAAGTATTACCTTAAACTCCTCATTTACCATTTTCCTCCTAACCACTCTGTTTTCTTCATCTGAACTATATTCCTCTAAACTTCTCTTACTATTTAGGTTACCAATCTCTCTATCATCTTTCGAAACTTTTTCCTTCCCTCTACCCCTTCCTCTACCTCCCGTAGTCCATTCATCAAAATCCATATCATCTTCATCACCACCCCCATCTACCTTTGTGGTCATCCCAATCCAGTCACACTCCAGTTTATACCAACCGCCAAAATAACCGTTGTTAGTGAGAGCTTGTTCCTCAGCTCTCTTGAAACGATGCTCTCGCTCTCTCCTTCCTTCAAACCGATGTTCTTCTTCGCGCTAACTCGTTTCTTTACGCCTGCGCAGACCCAAGTAACGTCCTCCAAGGCCAGGAAACAAAGATTTTACTCAGGAAAGAGCAACACTACTTCTACATAATTTCACACAGGTAGGTAGTGCTGAAAAACTGACCATAACACCTGACTAAATATTTAAAAAATATATGTAATCAGACAGACAAAAATATAAAATAATGTACACATTCTGGAATTTTAAAGACTAAAACCTAGCATTTTTACAAAATACTACATTCAGGAAGAAAAACGTAAATAATAATAATAATCTTATGACACCAACACTTGCAGGAGGTCGTGTTTATGTGTTTGAACAGGGCCAAAAAACATCCCAGTGATAATTCTATATATTCATGTCATCAGATGGCAAAACTGAAAATAAAATTAGAACAACAAAGCTGGTGTACAAACAGGATGTCTCACTTCAACATAAACTGTGTGCCTGTTTGTGGTGCAGTGTTTTTTTTCCATCAGTAAAATTTACTGACAGAAGGTAGAAAAGGTGTTCAGAAATCGTAGTGATACTACTACTTATAATATTACTCAAGCAAAAGTAAAAAAAAGAACTGTGCAGTACTGCAAAAAATTAATCAATTACATGTAGCGGAGTAAATGTAACCCGTTACTACTCGCCTCTGCTCTCCAGTGTAGTTTAATATAAGCTAAGTTATATCAAATCAATGAAGAAGTGCATAATTATGTCTTTCAGTCTCAAAATTATGACTTTAAATTTCGTAATTATGACTTTCTGTTTGGCTTTTTTTTTCCATGGAAACTGACTTCTATATAACATTCATAGACAGCGCATTTAAAACATTTAAAACTCCTCAAATGGTTACAGTGTGTGTGGACCTCTAGGGGGCGCCACAAATTACCAGTTTATGCAACGCCTGCGATTCTTCTGTGTTTGTTTTAGTGCTGACGATAGAAATCTAAAGAAAACATCTTGGATAAATGTGTAGATGAACCGATCTGATCCTGTGGGAACTGGGTCGGGTCACGACCCGCTCAGGTACAGTAACATGACCAGGATCTGCTGATTCATTTTAACCTCCAGAAATCAGGCGGATGGTTTCAGGCCAGCAGCTGGCAGTAATATTTTTAGAGACATGAATATTTCAGAGTGACTGCATCTGCTTCCAAAATGTTCCATGAAGATTCAATAATTCTGTAAATTAAAACCTGACGTGTGAGAGGCGACTTTCTGCTGTAATGATTGTAAATCGGACTGATCTCAGCGGACTGCAGGTAAAAGATTAACCCTTTAATTCATGTTTCTGGATTCAGTTGTTTAAAAATTAATTCGTTTTTATTTTAGTAAGTACATCGTCTGACAGCTGCACGTTTTGATTTGTCACGTCTTTTATTAAACTAAAATGAGGCAAAAGGTGAGCGAAGTTGCTCCCTCACCTTCTTCAAATCAGAAGAAATTGATGTCAGTCAATCATGTTGCTGCAGTCAGTCAGGTTGCTGCAGTCAGATTGCTGTCCGGATGGATCCCTGACGTTTTCCCTCTGCAGACGTCGCTGGTTCAGGGCATCATGGTGTCCCATAGCGAGGAGGACCTGCTGCCAATCCGCGCGGCGTTCCTCAGGCTCAGCGGATCGTCTCTCTACTCCACTCTGCAGGTTGGACTCATGTTGCTGCATCACCTGCGCTGCATCACCTGCAATCTTTACTGACCTGATTGTTCTCTGATTGTCCCTCAGAAACATTTTAAAGGGGAGCAGCTGCTGGCTCTACAGGCCGTCTGTCGGTCTGAAGATTAAACTGAACCGCCTCTCCAGGAACCTGTTTATTCCTATTTCATATCTTCTTTTCATATTAATGACGTTTCTGACTTTCATCTGTAACTTATTAACTTTTACCACTTTGTGCTGCTGGAACACTGTGGTCCTTTGTTTGAAGACAGAACTCATTAAAACTTTAACATGCAAACAAAGAGCAGGACTGGCAGTGTGAGCTTCTTTTATTTACTCTAAACTGAGCAGAACCATCAGAACAAGCATTAATATGTGAGCATGTACACTTAAACACAAGCTGACAGAAATACTCTCATCAATCAATTCAGAATGATAAAAATCTAATCTTTAAACCCTTATTTTAACCAAAAGCCCCTTTACAAGATAAAGAACAAATTATATCTGTGGTTCTTCTTCTGACTTTTCATGAAATTTGGTTTAATGAGGTTTGAGGTTCACAGGAAGAACAAGTAGAGCAGGAGAGGAGCTGCAGAAAGCAGCAGGGAAGCTCTGAAGCCACAACATCCGCTTGGTGAGGTTCTGGTGGTGGTTCTGGTGGCTGAGCTGGATGATGGTGAAGAGGTGGATGGGGGTTTTGATGAAGAGGTGGATGGGGTTGTTGATGAAGCAGTGGATGGGGTTGTTGATGAAGAGGTGGATGGGGTTGTTGATGAAGCAGTGGATGGGGTTGTTGATGAAGCAGTGGATGGGGTTGTTGATGAAGAGGTGGATGGGGTTGTTGATGAAGAGGTGGATGGGGTTGTTGGTGAAGCAGTTGATGGGGTTGTTGATGAAGCAGTTGATGGGGTTGTTGATGAAGCAGTTGATGGGGTTGTTGGTGAAGAGGTGGATGGGGTTGTTGATGAAGCAGTTGATGGGGTTGTTGATGAAGAGGTGGATGGGGTTGTTGATGAAGAGGTGGATGGGGTTGTTGATGAAGAGGTGGATGGGGTTGTTGGTGAAGCAGTTGATGGGGTTGTTGATGAAGAGGTGGATGGGGTTGTTGATGAAGAGGTGGGTGGGGTTGTTGATGAAGAGGTGGATGGGGTTGTTGGTGAAGCAGTGGATGGGGTTGTTGATGAAGTAGTTGATAAAGTCATTGTTGTAGTTGTTGCTTCAGATGTTGTGCTCACCTGCAGAGAGAATTGGTTTGATCAGTGAATGTCACACAGATGTTGAACTAGCAGAATACCCAGATGTTAGTCATTTAGAAAAAAAGGTAAACATGAAGCCCCAAATATATCCGTTAGTTAAACCCGTCAGTTGGTGCTGCTGAAGGTTCTGGAGTGTTTGAAGGTCGTCTGACTTCCTCATAGTGGTCACCATTGAGTCCAGCTGACACCATTAATGGACTGAGCTGCCGTCAAAATTTAGTTTTGACGGCAGACATGTTGGAAACATTTTCTGGAGACATTCCAGCAGATTCCAACATCTCCTGATCAAACAAATCCACCAAAGCCCAAGTTATCAGATGGAGCTCCACTTTGCCAAGATCCTAAAGAAGATCCGATTTGTCCTCCAACTAGTGTCTGGTAAGATCCTGAGAAGTTTAAAGCTTCTGTTTCGCTTTCTTCTGATATCATTCGGTAATGAAACTAGTCCGCAGCAATATTTGACTCAATGAGGAAGTAAGAAACATTTTGATTGTTTGCTTTGAAGATAATAAAATTGAATAAAATAATAATTATAGAAGAGGAGTCATAGACAAGCCAACTGTCCCTCAGCCTGTCTGGACCTGAAGCGGTTCTCTGACAGAGCACCTTGCTGTCAGGTTTTCAGGAAAAAACTTAAATGTTTGGTTTCAGATCAGCGGATCAGGCTGTGTGAAGGACGGGTCAGTCTGAAACTCACCTGGCTGAGTTCTGGAACATTGTTAAAGCCATCTGGTGATAAACGGCTGAGGACCAGCCAATGACAGTCTTTCTACTGACTGGGAATATTATGTCAGATTCCTGCTCTGAGCGGAGTTCCTCAAGGCTCTGTTCTTGGGTCCACTCTTGTCAACGTCTGCTCCCACTTATAATACAGCAATTTTGCCATGGAGAGTGCAGTTAAAAGGTATTTACCCCCTTACACACTCTTGGTTCTGTTATTATGATGAAATATTTCACAATGGCAAACAAAGATGACCTGATTACAAAAGATACGGATTTTAAATGATGAATTCATTAAGTAAAAGAAAATGCATCCAAACCAAGTGGAAACGCCATGGCTAAGATGCGAAAGCTTCTCCGTTGATTAGTACGGTGAACAGATACCTGCAGAAGCAACCAGAAGAAAACCAGAGTCGACGTCTTCATGGTTCCAAAAACCCGGAGAAGTTCACGTGAAAGCTTCGGTGGGACCTGAACTGAGACGAAGAGAGGAACCTCTGCTTTTATACGATGAGGTCTCAGAGGGAGGAGAGTGGATGACCTGAATATGGAACCAGGAAGCTGTTTGAAACAAGACCTCCACCTCTGCATGCTGACAGTAAAATCAGAGTTCAGGAGATTATTGACCAATGAAACTGTTTAACAGAAACAGGTTCATCTTGAGTTTCTCCATAAAACTCAGTCAACAGCTCATTTTTATCGGTTTATAGTTTCTGAAAATATTTGCCCCTCCTTGTGATATTGAGAAAGAGTTTAATTTTTATCCTGTGCTAATCCAGCATGATGTTTGCATCATGGTGCCTGAAGGTGAAAGAGGTGATTCGTTCCTTCAGGTGGATCATTGACCGCCTGGACAACTGAAGACCACGAGCTTCCTTAAAACGTGAGTCAGCTGCTGGGTCTAAAATGTAACCGGGTATTAAATATGGTCCACAGCTGGAGGGCTTCATGCCTCATAACACACACTCTGTTAATAATAGCAAACAGACACAGAACAAATGTCCGGTTCTGTAGAATATGGGCCTGTGCTGAGGTTCAGCTGAAGGGAAGCTTTCAGAACCAAAAATCTAAAAATACTTATAGAACCAGAAACTGCCAGAACCGCGATTATCAGTGATTATTATTATCAGTTGATACAATTTGAATGAAGGTCAGAGACCCCATGATTGATGAGTTGGTTCTGAATCCCAGCCTGGTGGTTCTGGTATCATCTGGTACCACCAGACCCACCAGAATAAGCTCAGAGATTGATGTTCTGTTCAACATCTGTTCAGAGTCTCCAGGAAATCACTCCTCAGTTTTATAAACTCTTTTATTATTCCTCATGAAACCCAGAATGATGTTCTGTGTCCTGGTTCCCCTGGAGGTCTGGTACTTCCCACTATCGCCACAGGCTTGCTCATGACCAGCTGGTGCTGTGATTTCTCTCCTTAACTGAAATATTATGCTAAACAGAACTCCTTCCTGTTCCTGTTGCAGGTCAAAGGTCAACTAAATTCACTGACAGAAAACTGGTGGTTAGAAATAACTTAATCTACCAACACATTCAGAGATTCAATAACTATTAGCAATAAATAATACAAACTGTAGCACGTTAGATAAAATAACCAAACCACAGAATAAATGTGACATTTACTGATAAAATGATGCAAAGCGAGAAACATGGAGAGATTTGCTGCTAATCTGATCTGCAGCTCAGATGAAAAAAAGAATAGCATTTTGATCTTTAATTGTGTTTAAGTTACAAACACTATATAATTAATTTAAAAAGTCAGCAGTTATAAAGAAATATAATAGGGTCACTGAATGATTCATTGTTTTCACTCTCTGGCTGTTTGGGCGCCGTTTGTAAAGTTAGTCAAAAATTAATCGAATCATTTAGCTTGTCAAAAAACAATAAAAAATAGGTTAGTGTTTCAAAGTCATATTTTCACAATATTATTCATTAATTTATAAATGATAAATGTCACAGTTTGAAACTGTTGTACAGAACCTTGTAGAATACAATACAGTCAGTCTAAGTCTAAGACAGATGTTCCCCTGATGTCCCCTGATGTTCCCAGATGTTCCCTCATGTTCCCTGATGTTCCCAGATGTCCCCTGATGTTCCCAGATTATCCCTGATGTTCCCAGATGTCCCCAGATGTTCCCAGATGTTCCCAGATTACCCCTGATGTTCCCAGATGTCCCCAGATTATCCCAGATGTCCCCAGATGTTCCCAGATGTTCCCAGATTATCCCTGATGTTCCCAGATGTCCCCAGATGTTCCCAGATTATCCCTGATGTTCCCAGATGTCCCCAGATGTTCCCAGATGTCCCCTGATGTTCCCCTCATGTTCCCCGATGTTCCCCTCATGTTCCCTGATGTTCCCCTCATGTTCCCTTCATGTCCCCTGATGTTCCCCTCATGTTCCCCGATGTTCCCCTCATGTTCCCTGATGTCCCCTCATGTCCCCTGATGTTCCCTGATGTTCCCAGATGTTCCCAGATTATCCCATATGTTCCCAGATGTCCCCTGATGTTCCCCTCATGTTCCCTTCATGTCCCCTGATGTTCCCCTCACGTTCCCTTCATGTCCCCTGATGTTCCCCTCATGTTCCCTGATGTCCCCTCATGTTCCCAGATGTTCCCAGATTATCCCAGATGTCCCCAGATGTTCCCAGATGTCCCCTGATGTTCCCTTCATGTTCCCAGATGTTCCAGCAGCAACAATCGATGGCTGTGATTGGCTACAGGATGGAAACCTTGTTGATCTGAAGCTCGGCTGGTTAAAAATACATTTTCTGCTCATTATTTAGGATTGAATTATATCCAAGTTTCCTTTCTCAAATCAAAAAACAGTTGAAAGCTGAATCATTTTAGAAACAATCTTTTAGTTGTATTTTCTATCATAAACTCAATCTTTTTGTGAGTGGAAAACCAAACAAGCACTTTTAAAAAGAGCCATTCTGCAGCCTACAGGTTCGGTGTGAGATGCTGCAGCAGTGAATGTGTTTGTGCTGCAGGTGGGAGCTGTGTCGGTGTTTTACCTGCGCTGAGCTCATCCAGCAGAGCCTGGCGCCCAGCAGGGCCAGAGGCAGCAGCTCCCACAGCTTCATGTTGACCGTCGATGCTAACGCTCCGTCTTCCTGCCCGACGCGCCACAAATGGGGGAAATTTTCCAGACGGCAGCTTTTTATGGCGCGGCGTTCACCTGATACCTGTTTCCATTCAGGGAGGTCTCAGTCTCCTCCCCACCAAATGCAAAACGTCCTGCAGGGCTGGAAGAAATCTATCACACCTGGGCTCACCTGGAGCCGCCACCTCCTCTAAAGGAAAACATTTTATTGGAAAATAAAGACGTGCAGCACAACGAC
The DNA here is from genome assembly GCF_001444195.1 of Xiphophorus couchianus. Lineage (NCBI taxonomy): Eukaryota > Metazoa > Chordata > Actinopteri > Cyprinodontiformes > Poeciliidae > Xiphophorus > Xiphophorus couchianus. Next base: position 25,780,533 of record NC_040240.1, read on the forward strand.
AGACCCAGAAACCAACATGCAGTTTTACTGCCGGGCTGAAGAGATAGTTTCAGTTTTAAATACGATTATAAAGTCAGAATATCACAAGAATAAATTATTTATGAGAACGTTTATTCAAAAACCTGTTAACAATGAAAAAGAGTGAAGTTGAGGATAGTTTGGTATCGATTTTACAAATAAGGAAATTCCAGCTACAAGAAAGTGGAAACAGTGAAAGAAATATTTACAATAATATTTATTTTATAAGTAAAGAAAATATAATAAAAAATAAGGAAATTTTTCATCTTTTATCAGCTACTTTCAGGGTTTATTATTAAAATAGAACATTTTAATCAGAAATAATTTATCACCAAATAAGCAACATTTTAAATTCAGCATTAGATGAATAAACAGGCCTGAGCTCAGTAACAGTTTTATAGTTTTTATCTTTGCTCAGGTTCTGGAGCAAAGCGTCGCTGAGTTCAGTCTGAAAGGAGGAACTGGTCATCAAAACGGATTTAAACTCAAATCAGGAAAACTGAATCGAAGCTGTGAAATCCTGGAAAAATCTGATTTTAATGTTTGATAATTGGGCCGAGCGGCTGAATGATGTCAGACTGAATATTTTACACCCAGAACATAAATCCTGTCTGATTAATCTGGACCAGGTTTGATTTTAAAGTGAAACATCTGAAATGTTTCTGGATTAAAGACAAATGTACAGATTTTCTGAGGTAACCTTTAATAATGCGGGAGCTGCGTTCCCTTCGTCTGAAATCTGTTTGAATGTGGATATTCCTGATGTTTTGTGGACGTTTTTCCAGGCTGTTTAATCCTGAATGTCCTCCGCACAAAGAACACCGGCTGGATTTGCATGTGTTGATCTGCAAATAAAAGCTGTTTCCCTTTTAAAATCAGGATGTAAATCAGGATCAGGGTTTAGTTTTCCATCAGCTGCAGCGAAGCGGAGCGGAGCGGCGGGTTGGACTTTCGGTTCAGGACAAACACGAGCAGAACCGGTTAACGTTTTATTGCTCATAAAAACAAAAGTTCCGATGATTTCTGACGGTTTATATTGGATCAGAGCAGAGCTCAGCGCCTGCAGCACGTCACCGCTGAACCCAGAGAAAGTCCAGGTTCAGGTGTGAGTGGCGCGCTGCAGCAGCGTGCAGGCCGCAGCCAGCAGCAGCTGCTGCAGCCTGCGGCCTGCAGACACGCAGCCCGACCCCGCCGTGGGGGCGGCAGAGGTCAGGGGCGTCGTACCGCTACTGCTGCCTGGGGGGTTCCGGCTGGGAGCCGCCGTGATCCGGGTCGTCGCAGACGGCTGGACGTCCGTCTGGGGGGCGGTGGTGTTGGAGGGGTGGGTGGAGGAGGTGGGTGGGGCTCTGGTGGGGCTGTCACTGCTGCCGCCGGGGGGCGTACCGGTCTCCGAGGGGGGGGGCGACCAGCTGAGCGTAGACTGGAGGGTCGCATTAGTCCCTGTGATGGTTGAGATGAGGGTGGTCGCCATGACGACAGTGGAGGAGCTGTAGCTGGAGGAGGTGGTGTCCTGAGCCTGCAGGGGGAGGAGAGGCGGAGTGAGAACCGACCTGCACCTGGAACACCTGGAACCACACCTGGAACACTTGGAACACCTGGAACAACACTTGGAACACCTGGAACAACACCTGGAACAACACCTGGAACAACACCTGGAACACCTGGAACAACACCTGGAACACTTGGAACACCTGGAACACTTGGAACACCTGGAACAACACTTGGAACACTTGGAACAACACCTGGAACAACACCTGGAACCACACCTGGAACACTTGGAACACTTGGAACACCTGGAACAACACTTGGAACACCTGGAACAACACCTGGAACAACACCTGGAACAACACCTGGAACACTTGGAACATTTGGAACAACACCTGGAACACTTGGAACACCTGGAACAACACCTGGAACACTTGGAACATTTGGAACCACACCTGGAACACTTGGAACACCTGGAACAACACTTGGAACACCTGGAACAACACCTGGAACAACACCTGGAACACTTGGAACATTTGGAACCACACCTGGAACAACACCTGGAACCACTGTTATGTTCCGGGGTTCTCTGGTTCTCTTGGTGGGGTTTTTCCTGTGCGCCTTTTCCACCTCTTACCACCAGATGGCGACAGGTTCCGGTTGGAGTGCGGTGGTGTCATCAGCCACAGCTGTCATCTATTACCCTCATCAGCGGAGCATACTTAAGGAGTTGACCGCCAGTCCAGCGTCGCCTGAGTGTTTGCCAGTCACGGTACCTCTGAGCCCCCTTGAGCCCTGTCTCTGTGTTCCTCGTTGCCTTGAGCCTTCCAGTGATTCTCTTTGTGCTCCTCTGTTGCCTTCAGGTGATCCCTTTGACACTCTGGACCCGTGGACCAGATCCTGGCAGTTTCCTTGGTTTCAGAACCTCCCTCGTGACGCCGTGGAAGATACCCACTGGTTGCCCGAGTTCCCAGACTCACCTCTCCGTTGTTTTGCAAGTATCTCCTGGACCCCACGGCTGGCGGTCGAACCACTCCTCTGTGTCTCCGTTGCACCCGAGCCTATGTCCGTTCTCCGCCGCACTCCTCCGTTTGTTCCTGGACCCACTAAGAGACCGAGACCCTGGACATACTCAGTTACCCTCCAAGATTCAGATCCAGCCACCACCAAGTAAGAACAACCTGTGTTTCATCTGAGTTTTCCATATTCCCACGACCCCTGAACTCACCAGTCTGCTTTTTCCCCTCGCAGTGAACCACTGCTGCCCGTTACAGTTGATTCCCTGGACCAGACCACCTTCCCACACTCTGATAATTGTGTACCTAAATAAATCATTTAAACTGATTCTTACTCTCCTGTCTTGTGTTCTGCATGTGGGCTAGAAACCTTTAACCCATCATGACAACCACACCTGGAACACTGCAGTTCCAAGATCTGACAACTATAATAATCTGGAACAAACTTCCAGAAAAATGCCAAAACAGCTTTTAGTTATAGATACATATTTAGTCTGTTAACTAAATATTTTAGTTTGGTAACTAAATAATGAAATCAACTGAATTGGTAAAATGTTTCTCTCCTGTCTCATAATCAGGTTCTGTGTCGTGTTTTGTGCTGAAATGTTCTAAACAAATAAACTCGACTTGATTTGGATCAGAACCAGAGAACAAACAGAGCTTCCTGTCTGAGCCTTCGGGTAATGACCTGTGTGTGTGGGTGTCTGTGTGTGTGTCTGTGTGTGTGTGTGTGTGCGTGTGTGCGTGTGTGTGGGTGTGTGGGTGTGTGTGAGTGTATGCAAAGGAGCAGCATCATCTGTTCCATGATCACATTAAGGGACTTTGCATGCGGCTGCCGTCGCTGATCTGCGTTTCCTGCAGACGTCATCCTGTCTTTGCTTCAATCTCAGTTTCTGCTTCGTGTTTTTCCTCCAGATCTTCTCCTGCTGCCCTGCAGGAGCGTCTCCGGCCCGATCACAGCTCTTCTACGGTAGGGCCACGCTGGGCCACGTCGGGCCCCGTGTTGGGTGCCAATTAGTCAGCAGTCAAAATGTAGCAAGTAACACAAATAAATCGCCACAGGACTCGTTCCTGTCTGATTTATTCCAGCTGGTCTGTTTTACAGCGTATGATCAGCCTGTCTGATAATGTGTGATTTTATACACTGCAAAAACAAAATGATCTTTGGTCTAGTTTCTAGTGCCAATATTTTAGTTAACTTGAAATAAGTCAGAACTAATTTATAAGTAACGTCTTAGTGAGATATGGCAGCTTGTTCAGTTCCTTAATATTTCATTATTCCTTAACATGGATTAATAAAAAAGTTCTTCCTCACTCAGACTCATCTGACGTTTCCCAGCCGATCAAAACATACAGAATAAAACCAGTACCCTCCTCCACCAGCAGGTGTCAGGCTTTGTCCTGCTCAACCAGAACCTGAACATGACCTCTGACCCTGCAGGCCCTGAACTGTCTCCATTTGCTCTGCAGCTCAGTTTATCTTTCATCACTGAATCTTCATTAATGTTCCAGTTATTCCAGTAAAACTGAGCCAAACCGTCGTTTTCCCATGATGCCTCTGTGAAATGCCATCATGGCTCCAGTTCATGTTAATCTGCTGGACAGTTATCTTACCAGAACCAGAACCAGCTGCAGCTTCCTTCTCTGATCTGATCGGGTTTATTTCCCGGCTGAAGCAGAACCTTCCCAGAGGCCGGCGGGTTGTTCACTGGTTCTACTGGTTCTGATTACTGGTTCCGCCTGATTGGATCTGGGATCTGTTACTGACTAGATCCAACCCATCGATAACTTTACTGTTTGTAACTAAATATTTAATTTGAAGTTAAACATCTGTTGGTTTATCTGCTTGTTAACTAAATATTTTGTTTAAAGTTTTTTTAACTAATTTTTTATTGTGACATTTATAACTGAATGGATAAAATGGTTAAAATCTGATTTTGAAAAATTAACTTTTGTTGTTATGAAAAACTGAATAACTAAAATTGTTGCTGTTAATTTTTTACATTGTAGCTTCATAAACTCAAACTGGTTATATCCGAGTCACGTTCTGGTCTGCGACCGTCTACCGGTGACGGTCCAGTTAAAGTCCAGGCTACGCCCAGCAGAACCGGGCTCTGGGCAGGCTAACGGACCCGGTCACGGCCGACCCGTCAGAACCTGAAACCAGAAAACCCGGAGCAGCTGCAGCCGGCGCTGCATGGAAATCTGCATTTGAATGTCGCCATGCTTAAGCCGCTGAACCAAATGTCTGTTCTGGTTCCTGCGGGCCGGCCCGTTCTGCTTCCTTACCTGAGTGCAGCTCAGGAACATGACGACCAGAACCAGCACCTGGGTTCTCTCCATCCTGCCCGGGTCGTCCGTTTGTCTGTCCCCTCCTCCCGGTCTGCCGTTTTATACCTGAGTGGCGCCGCGGCGAGGTGATAACAGCTGATAACACTTCTGCTCTCAGACTCAACTTCCTGCAGGAGAAACGACCCAGAACTCTGGTTCTGTTCATGAAACAGAACCTCGCACTTCTGACCCGATTCAGACTGAACCATGAAACCTCTGAACCCCTTAAATACAGATTCACATGAACCCAGAAGGCAGATGTGAATAAAAACAGGCAGAAACGAAACATTCAGAGAGAAAAAGCAGGAAAAACGTTCAGCTGCAAAATAACAAAATAATAATAAATATTGTTCCTGGAAACGACAGGATGAGGATGAGGCCGACAAACTCCTGGAATAGAATACAATAATATAGAATAAAATAAAATAGAATAACATTAAATTAAATAGAAACGGCCTTTTCTCTCCTGCAAAGGGGAACGCATGTAGCCTCATTATCAGGTATGAATATTCACATAATAAAGCTCTTAATGACTTAAAAACAATGTATGAAAAATAAGATAAGCAATAATAGTAATAACAATATTATATCTATTATTGGTATAATGTATTATTGAACAGTTTTTCTGCACAGTTAATAGAAATAAGAATATCAGACTCAAAGGGAAACGTGAGTCGGATCACTTTCACCAAAATGTACATAAAATCTAAATTATGTTTTTATTTTTTACGTGTTTGAAGTAAATAAAGGTTTGAATTTCTAAACTGTTAAACTAGGATGACTGTTTATCTGGAGCTGCAGGGAAATTAACTGAATGTTGTGGTTTTATTTTCCTGATTGATGTTTTAATTGATGGATCATAAATGTGATGTTTTAATTGATGGATCATAAATGTGATGTTTTAATTGATGGATCATAAATGTGATGTTTTAATTGATGGATCATAAATGTGATGTTTTAATTGATGGATCATAAATGTGATATTCTGGTTTATGAAATGTTTCCTCTGCTGTGTTTAGTTTTTCCTCTCAGTTCTTCTGTTTCCACTCTGAACACTTTTTCTCTTTCTATTTACTTTAAATGTCAAAATGTTAAAAAAAAAAGACATTCTGGATTGAAACATAAATTTTTGTTTTCTTGAGGAATATGTTTTTCCTTGAAAGAGAGAATTAAAAAAGTGATGAACTTTTTTTTCTTGCGTTTTTCTCTTGCATATTTTTCTCTATAAAACATTTATGTCTGTCATTTCAAAAAGCCAACAGGAAAATGTTCCACAAGGAGAAAAACAACTTTTAGATATTTTAAATTTTGTTTTGTTTTGTTTTGACTCAAGACTTTTAAAGTAAAAAAGAAGATTTGACCAGACAGCAAACTGTCTTTCCTCCACCAAACTTTCTCTCCCAGATAGAGAGAAAGTTTGAACCGGCTTGAATCAGTCTCGCTTCAGTTAAATGCTTCGTAAGGAAACCAGCAGAGGAGACGATAAATCAGCTGAAACTGGGAGGAAACCACAGAAACCAGCAGCTAGGAGCTGATAACAGGTCCTGGTCAGACTGATGGTTTTATCGGCTTTTCTTTTCCAATTTGAGGCCAAACTGGAAATTTATCTGGGGAACAATTTTAAACCTTAAAAATGAATAAACAGCTTCCCGCCTGCTGCCCCTGCAGGGTTTGTCTGAGGCCAGAGCTCCAGGTCAGGCTGTGCGGGCCTCGCCTAAAGGTCAGAGGTCACGGAAACAGAAAGGTTGGGAGGAGAAGAGCCAGTTGGTTGTTCTGCTCCGGGAGACAAGCTGCTCTTTGTGGCGTTTATCAGCTGCTGCGTTTTTCCTGCTGCGGCGCAGATAATGCTGCAGGACGCAGGGAGCCCAGTCCGCCCTGCAGCGCACTGGTTTCACTGGTTTAGTTGCCATGGTAACACTAAACAGAGCAGAGAGGAAGCAGCAGCCATTTTCATTTAATCAGTTTGAACACCACAGTAGTCTTTTCCAGCGTCCAATCAGATCGCTTAGAAGCAGAAATGAAATCCAGTGGGATCAGACTCTTCGCACGTACGGCGCTGACGTCATATCCGCTTGGCTAAAATGCGGCTTCTTGCTTCGCTTTGAGTTACCATGGCAGCTAGAAAAGACAAAGTCTTATTTCAGACACAAATAAAACAATACTATGAACATTGCTGTCTTCCTAATATAATGGGCTTTTAAGTTTTCATGGATTTCCAAACGATCCTGAATTAAGAAGATGGTGACTTGTAAATATCCGTTGCTACCAGTTAAAGCTAACGCTGCACAGCAAAGTTTACAGCCTTCACTTCACTCCGGATCAACTTCTTCAGCCTAAAGCAGAAGGTAAAGGAGCCTCCTGTGTTATTTCCATGGAATCACTTCTGTATTCAGCCTGAAAGAGTTTATGGGAACCAGAGAGCAGACCAGAGCCAGACAGCCGAGCTACTGACCCGCCTGGACACACTGCTGTAAACACCGTCCTGCTTCACAAGAAACATGCTAAACTAATAAAGCGAAGTAACACGGAGACCTTAAGGAACACGGCCATATTTTTCTAAAAGCAACAACTTTGAACCTGAACAGTCAGCTGACCTCTGACACCAGAGCTGCTCTACTGTTAAGCTATGGGCTCGTTGTGTTTCCTCTCTGCGGAAGCAAAAAGCCCGAACCGTAAAATCCCCGTTACTTGGCCTCTGTTCAACACAACGACAATAAATAAGGTAAAAACATTGTCCTTTAGAACAGATTCAAATGTTTAGGACTTAAATGGCACATTTTGATGAGAAAAATGTCCGAGAATATTGCGAGATAAGCTAAAGCTAATGTTAGCCACAAAGTTTAAAGACAGTAAAACTCGCCTTAGTATCAGTGAACGTATAATGAGGCGAACATCTTAAAACTTTTCTCCAGCTTATTGTTGGAGCTTCGGGTCGATGTTCATCATTAATTGTTACCTTGGACAAGCACCGAGTGTAAAATGACATTTTCAATAGACCGGAAGCAACCAAGCCACGTCACGCCAAACGCGGAAACTGACATGCAAAGATCCTGCTGTTAGCGGACGTGCGTCAGATTTACGGTCGTACCAGAAACACACTAATACAAAGGTTCCAGGTCGGCCATGAAAAATTCAACTGATTGTGTTCATTTTTGACATGTTAAAGTCTTTGTAATTAATTTAACGCAGTAGCGTCCCAGTGCTGACAGAAAGATTTTATGTGGTGAAAACCAACAAGCATGTGGCGACAGTGTGCAGGAACAACTCCTTTGTTTTCAGTTGGGTCTGTTTTCTGTTTTTATCAGTGAAGCATGTCGACCTGCCTGTTCCTGAAACCTTGTAATAAACTCAACTTCTGCATTTGGTCCTAAACAGTTTGGTCTGGCTTGGTTGGAGCTCACTTTATGAATACAGTATGTGGGTCTGAATGAATCATTGTAATTATAAAACCCAAAAAACAAACAAATAAAACAGTAAAATATAACAAATAACATAAACCAGCTGCAGGAGATCTCCTCTAAGTTGAGAGATTTTATAGTTTAAATGTTAAGTTCAGTTTTTTTTGACCAGATAAATGAATAAAACCAACCAAATGCATATAAATATTGATTTGAGTAATCTAGTAATTAAAAGAATTAAAAACCAATGTGAATCTATACAGTAAATGGTGTAATTGTAAATATGACTGACGTGTTATTATGTTGACTTGTTTTCTTCCTCCTATAATAACCTGGCCTGATGATGATGATGATGATGATGATGATGATGTAATCAGCAGTAATGACTCGGATGTCCTTCATATCGCCTAGGAAACCGGCGCTCATGCAAACGCAGCTGATATTTACATGCTGGGTAGAATCTTCCTGATCCGCTGTGATGCTGCTGGATAAGATCCACCAACATCCTCCATCACTTCATTCATCGCTTCTTTCCTGACGTTGTGCAGATTTTCAATCAAACATTTCAGAGTTAAAAGTTACATTTGGTTGTTTTTAATTTAGCCAAAGCTTTTATTCTTGCATTTTAAACTTTAATAATGATCATAAACAGGTTCAATGAAGAACCAGGTTAAAGCAAGTTAATAAGTGACAAGTAACATATTTCCAACAAACTAAACATTTAGTTTACTGACTATATATTTTTGTCCCAACTAAACATTTCACAATCTAAACATTTAGCTTTGATCTAAATATTTACCATTTTAACTTGTTAGCTAAATATTTAGTTTGAAACTGTGACATGTATAACAAGGTGAAAATGTTCTTTTGAAAAATTAACCCATTTTTTTATTTTATGACAAATTTAATAATTTTTAATTATTAAATTAAGCATTTTATTATTTTTAGGGTAATAAAAACGGCATCCCATAATTTGAAACAAAAACACCCATTAATTATTCTAGCTAATTATAAACTTTATTATAAACAGGTTTCACACAGGTTAGAAAAATAAACAGATTAAAATCTGGATGTCTGTCGCCCTCTGGTGGAGAGAGTCCAGCATTCAGCTTCCGGTAGGATTTAATGTGAGACCAGAGGAATTAATTTATTACATTCATTTTGTATTTAGATGAGACAAACTTTGTTTCTTCACCTGGCTTGGTGACGTCATCCCCCGTGAGCTGGCTGTAATGACCAGGTTCCACCAGCAGAGGGCAGTGTGTGGATTTGAGGCGCCCCACCAGCAGCCGGAAGTGACGCAACGAGCGCGCGGTGAGCAGAGTGGAGGATCGGTGGGTTTAAATGAGCAGAGGAGCGTCTGGTATCAAACATCAGCCTCCCAGAGGTTATTCAGGCCCCCGCGGTCACTTCCTGCCCCGGCCTGATGGCGGCGCCGCCCCAGCAGCAGCAGCCTCCGCCCGGGGCGCTCCGGGAGATCTCCCCGGTGTTCCTCTGCAGGATCGGCCAGGAGACCGTGCAGGACATCGTCACGCGCACCATGGAGATCTTCCAGATCACGCGCGCCACGCAGGTGAGAGGCCGCAGGTGTGTCCGGGTGGGGGCAGGATTACCGGGGTTCTGGAGAACCTTAAACCCGACCTTAGCACGTTTCAGGTCCGGGGAGGTTCGGAGGTACCTCGGTGATCCAGAATCTCCTCTGGGTTTTAATTCTGGCGGAGCGAACGGAACCGGTAGAGAAACGGAACCGGTAGAGAAACGGAACCGCTGAACGGGACGGAACCGGTGAACGGGACGGAACCAGGGGTGTACACAGACATTTTGGGGTCGGGTTCTCCAGTGGATAGAAGGACACCTTGTGGTTCTAATGGAACTGCTGACGGGATTTTAAAAAGCGTTCTGGTTTTATTTTATTTTTGCCAGTTTATTTGAAAATAAATATTTTTATCTTTGATTTGATCTTTAATTTAAAAATAAAAACAGACTGTCCAGCTTAAATGGGAAAAAAAATCTTCCTGACTGGTCCAGCTCTGGTTCTGGTTCTGACATCTCCCTGTGTGTGACCCAGCTCCCTAACGGAGTGACCCAGAGCCACGCCGTGTACCAGGACCGGTTCGGGAAGCTGCAGGAACACCTGCGGCAGCTCGCCCTGCTCTTCAGGAAGCTGCGGCTGCTGTACGAGCGCTGCGTGGAGATGACCTCTGACCTCCAGGAGTCGCCGACGGAGGTGAGGGCCGAGCCGGACCCGGGTTCTAACAGCGGTATCCGTTAGGATCCGATCCGATCCGTGTGGTTATGTGTGTTCAGCTCGTCCCGTACACCGGAGAGGAGCTGGTTCCGGTCCGATCGGAGCCCTGCAGCCCGGCCGTCATCCAGGAGCGCCAGGAGGTTCTGGAGGTGAGAGAAGCCCAGTTATCCACTGTTCACCGGTTCTGATCCGTCTGAGTTCTGGACGGGTTCTGGTTCTGTTCATGTTAGCGACCCAACATCAACCTTCAGCCTCTCACAACAAACGATTCTGGACGCTAAAATGTCCCAGAAATGATTGTGATCAATGATAATATTGTCATTTTGAAACCATTTAAAACAAATATAAAATGTGATAATATAATACTGTGTTATTATTTATAATATTAACAATGGCATAATAATGCAAGATCAAGAAAACTTTCATTTCTAAGGAAAATTTAACACTGGAGCCAGAAAACATTTAAAATGTCCAAAATAAAAGAAAACAAATGAATGGATTATGAAGTTTCTGTAACCAAAATTATATGTAAACAATAATAATCATAATCATCATAATCATTCAGCTTCGACGGGGAAAACAGGCTAAAGGGGCAGGAAGTGCAGACTAACTACTTACTGGGTGTCAAATGTTTGCAGCGTTTCTCAGAGCGGTGGCTTTTCACTGATATTGAATTGAATTAATTGATTGTTTATTGATTATTGTGACAGTGAATTAGCCGACAGGCTCCAGCGTGTTGACGGCTTCCAGAGAGGATCTCAAGTCCAGATTCCTCTTTAGTGTCCAGGTCAGGTCCCTGCAGACGCCTCCGGGGGGCAGCACTGCCTCATCTGCAAACCGTCAACTGGTTCAGAGAACAGAGGTTATCGATTATCGGTTATCGATTATCAATCTGAAGGTGATTGATCTTATGATGGACAGTTCTCCATGAGCCCTGACAACCGACCCGCTCAGCGCCATTAACGGCGCCGAACTGAATCATGTGGCACCTTTTCTCCGTTATTCCCTCTTCTTTACCTTCGTAGCACATCAGTAGTTTTTGGTTGAGGAGTTGCTGCTTCTCAGCAACATGAAGGTGGAACTTCAGAACTTTGTTCAGTTTTTATATTTCTAAACAAAACCGCATGAAGAACATTTTACATCCCACACCGGACTCTGATTGGACCGTTTCTCTTTCTCGTCCCATTATGGCCGCCATCTTTGATTCTGCATCAACTGGTTCCTCTGCTTGATGATAACCAGCGGCGCCCCCTGCTGGATGGCGGCCGAGCGACAGCACTGAAACGGGTCTGAGCGGATGTAGTTAAAGAATCAATCAACAATTTATCATCAGTCGATTAATTGTTTTTGTAATTTTGTATGTTCTTATCAAAATGGACATCAGTGAGTCGACCTGGATAACCATCGGCCAAATAATAAAGAACATAGTTCCGGTGGTTCTGGTTCTGTTGGTTTGGACCCTGGTCTGACCCAGATGTTCTGTTTCCCACAGAAAGTCCGTCAGAAGAACCAGGAGATGAAGTTTCTGATGGACCAGATGAGGAACCTGCTGTGGGACGTCAACGCCATGCTGACCCTCAGGAAGTGATGAAGATGCATGACCTCCTCCTCCTCTTCCTCAGGCAGCTAGTGACTCGGTTTGTTCAGGTGTTTCAGAGCTGGCTGCACTTCCCGCTGGCCTCGAGCAGGAGGCGCCGGTCTCTCCTGTCTTTGTTTCCTCACTGGAAGGCATCTCGCGGTGTTTTTATAAACTGACGTGCTTTTGTATGAAATAAACCTTTTTTTAACATGTCGAGTGTTTGTTCCGTGGTTCCCGTTAATCCCAGCAGGATTCCCGTTAATCCCAGCAGGATTCCTAGGACCAGAGCCGCTCCGGCCCCGGGTGGAGCTCGTTTTCCCGGCCGTGTTGATCCGTGTTTCCTCCCACGCCACAGCAAGTCGAGGACTCGTTCAGTCTGATTCACAACAATAACACAAAGCTGACTTCCGGCCCGAACCCACCAAACCCGAACCGAACCCAGATTCATCAATCAAGGTGCATTGTGGGTTTTCAGAACCACCATGGTGGCATCGCGTCCTTGAAAATTGGAGCTGAACCTGTTTTTTTTGTTTGATAAATTAAACTCAGTGGGTCGTTTCAACAATAATAATTTTAATATAATTAATTTCATTATTTAATGCGACACTGACGTGGGCTACTGTTTGTAAAGTTAGTCAAAGAATTCATGTAAAATTTTGGGTTATTTAGTTTTCAATTTCATTCATTCAGTTTTCATTCATTGTTGATTTTAAACTAATTTCAAGGTGAATATTCAGTTTATAGATAGGAAATCTAAATATTCAGCCTACAACACACATTTAGCTAACTAAATAATTAGTTCCAAGCTAAATGTTTAGTTTACAAATTATTAGGCTAAATGTTTAGTTTGTAGCCAACTATTCAGAGCAAAGTATTTAGCTTCAAATTAAATATTTAATTTGTTAATTAAATGGATCAAAACTAATAATTTAATGTAAAACACGGTAAATAAATGAGGGTTTTTCTCTCTGACGCCCTGAATGACCCCGATTATTGCTGTTAATTCATAAACTGGCCTCAGATCCAGTTTATGAATCCAGATTAATAGTTTATGAATCCAGATTCATAAACTGGCCTCTAGAACCCGGCTGAGCTTCGTATTCCAAGAAGCTGTTTGCTTGTTTTGATCTAATCACAGATTGTGCAGAAATAAAGACATTTTTATCTGTTTATCCTGAGAGGCTTCTTATTGGACTCTGGTTACAACCAGAACCCGAACACTTCCTGTTCTGTTTGGAACAGAAACCCAGATCAGTAAACCGGACCTGCATTTAGAACCACTTTATTGGTTCTGATAGAAATCATTTTATTGTTTGACAACATTTCCCTGTGAAATAATCAGTTCATTATTATCAACGACTCCTGCAAAGTTCTGCTGTGGGCTGAGCAGAACCGGTACCGGTCCCTCTGGCGTTCTGTCACCGTCCATCAGAGAAAGTCTTTCACCGTCCACAAGGACTCCTCTATCCATCCAAAACCGCCAGGACCGGTCCGCATGGAGGACTGGACCTGTGCTCATCAGGTCGGTCCGCTCCGGTCCGGTCAGGTCCAGCGGCTATGCCCGCTCCAGGTCCTTGTACTTCTTCCGGAGGACGGACACCTGGTCCTTGAAGAGGACGGGGTCCAGGCGGAGCTGGGAGTGGACCAGCGGCATGTAGCCGAACCAGCTGGCGAACGTGTTGACGCACTCCTGCCTCTGGGTGAAGTGCTCCGGGTTGGCCCAGGGGGCGCTCTTCGTGCCCTGGGGGGACGGGACGCGTCAGAGACATTCAGACAACCTGTCCACGTTCAGGAGGACGTACCTGAGGAGGCGGGACTTCCTTGTACTGCTTCCTCTGAGCCACTTTAACAGGCGGCAGGTGAGTCGCCGCCGACACCAAGAAGTTCATCAGGATGTCCTCGCAGTTGGACGTCCGGTCCACCAGCGTCCGCAGGGACTGGGGCAGGTAGTGGGAGAACAGGAAGTTGTAGTACCTGCAGGGACACGCCCACAGGAAGTCAGAGCATTAATAAAAACTAGAGACGGGATTAAAATGTTTCATGGAATTAACAACAGAGTCTGGATTTAATATTAATTTAATTGTCAAAATAAGCAACATTTTAATTCAAAAACCATTTTTGCAGCTAAATAATTGAATAAATAGACACATAAGATAAAAAATGAAAAAAATATAGTTTTTAATGTTATCCAGGTTCTTCAACCATCAGATTGGAGCTTTCATGGATCTTCTCCAGAAATGTGGACGCTAGCTTAGCTGCTACATGTTTAGCATTGAGATGCTAATTTAGGCTACCATTGTTTCACGGATGAGCTAACTCCTTTTAGTACAACTTGAACACAACAACAGCCTTTTCCAGCGTCCAATCAGATCATTTAGAACCAGAAACTTAGCAGGTCAATAAAACTTTTCTGAAGAATATTTAACTCTGGAACCAGAAACGCATCAGGTTCTGGAAATCAACTTTGCATGGAAATAAAGGTGATGAATTGCATTAAAATGGCAATTAGTAAATGAAAATTAACACGGTGAAGTCCCAGCCTTAAATAAAACATGGTGTGTTTAATATTCATATAATCAGACTTAAATCTTTTGAAATAATTCTGATGTTCATGTCCATCAGAAATAGAGATGATTTTTAGGGTCAAGATTTGAATCAGAAATTAATTTAAAGTCAGAAAAAAGAGGAAAAGAGTAAGCAAATCAAATATTTATCTAAAACAATTTCACTCAGTTTATATTTAGCCAAAAATAGATTTATGCATCCTGAACAAACTGTGTTCAGTATCAGGTTAGCTTGGCTGCGTAATGCAAAGCAAACATTTAAAAATCGATTTTTGAATCCATTCAAGATCCTCAGGACCAGAAATCGATTTCTGTCTGTCCAGAATGGTCCCGGTTCCGATCGGACCCAGACCGTCTGATGAAGCGGACCTGTGGTAGAAGGCGGCGCCGGTCAAGACGATGGAGTACTCATTGGTCCATTTGGACGTGTAGCCCCAGGCGTGTTTCAGCGGGTCCCAGAAGTGGCTCCGGGGCGGATAGCCGACGATCCGGTCCGGGAAGCTGCGCCACACCAGGAAGGCGAAGTTCACCTGCAGAGAGGAAGCCGTCAGGCTGGGAGTGTGTGTGAGAGTGTGTGTGAGAGTGTGTGTGTCCAACTCCTCACACCTCGCTGGTCAGCAGCACCGTGTCCTCGTCCAGGCTCAGCACCGCCTCCGTTTCTATGGCGACGTGAGGCAGGAAGCGGCTGGTGGTCTGAGAGGAGAAGAGCTGGTGAGACGCAGCTGTGAAACAAACAGGAAGTGACATCACGGCTCTCACCTTCCTCCTGCTGTCCGTGACGACGAGGGGGACGGGCATGGGCGGCCATTTGCTGCGGCTGGGCGGCGGCTTCTCGCTGTTCCACAGGATGATGATCTGGAAGCAGAGACCGGATCAGCACCAGAACCTCTAGAACCCGGCTGAGGTCCAGCTGGGACTGGTTCAGGATTCACACTGGAGGAGGAACCAGTTCCAGAACCGATTCTGACCAACTGGATCCGATCATCAGAGGATGAATGGAGATCTGCTGATCTTCTCAGGGCGACCCACAGGGGGCGCCGTCTGAGAAACTGTTCAGTTATTTATCCTGAGCTTCATTCTCAGTTACTGTCACCATGTTGTTCATTAATTCAACAAACATTAGCCCACTCTTTAGCCGGGTCCGTTTCTTTACCTGTGAGCAGTACTTGGACCTGGAGACCACCTGGAGCAGCTTCATGATTGGCTGAGACTGGGAGACGAGCGGCGAGACGGCGTGGATGACGGCGGTAAACTCGTGGCCAGGACTGACACCTGGTGCGGTCCAGAACAGAGAAGACGGATCAGAGGGTCCGAACCAATCGGAACCAACTAATGAGCTAACAACAGGCTGGGTCTGGGTCAGAACCACAGCTAAAAGTGCTTCAAAAGTCTTTTATTCATATATCTACAATTAACGCCTTAAAATGTCTAAAATTCATTTTATAAAATAAGTTGGCTTTAAATGCAGGACTCAGAATTTGGTCTAGCTGGACCAAATTCATAGAATACCTGATATTTAATGATATTTAATAATATTTAATCATATTTAATGATATTTAATAATATTTTGTCATATTTAATCTCATATAATCTATGTTTTTTTTTCTCGTGGGATTTTTCTGCCAAGCAAAAGTTTGAGTCACACCAGAAATCTTCATTTCATTCTGTGACTCCCTGCTAATACCCATGCTAGCTCGCTAGTTAGCTTGTTTGTGTCTATCGCGGGTAAGTGTAATTTTATCAGTTGGATGAAGTTTGAACATTTCTTTAGTCTTAAATTTCTTTTGATAAAAGTCTTAAGCTTGAGTTGCTGAAACCTGCAGACCCGGCAGTCCAAACCGCTCAGGTTCTCCTCCCAAAAGCAGAACCAACATTAACCTTCAATCCAAAAATAACTTTGTTTTAGGAAGTGAAACTGAAAGAGGGCCGTGGTTTGAGGAGGTTCCAGGCCCGGTTCCCTGGTCCCGGCCCGGTTCCCAAGTGTGTGCGTACCGAGTCCCAGGTAGTAGAAGGGGAAGTGCGCCAGGTGAGTGGAGAACTCTGGCAGAACCAGCAGGCCTCCTGGCAGGGAGTTCCACATGTATCTGTTCCTGGAGACGTGGGAGAAGACCCGGTCCTTGATGATCTGAGCAGAAACAGGAAGTAGTTTTATCTCAGCAGGAAGCCCTACATCAGACCCAGCAGAACCGGCCCGGATGACTCTGGACTCACTTCCAGGGTGGTGAGGACAATCTTGTCCACAGAGGAAAAGTAGGCGTCCCACAACATCTGGGTCCGCTGACGGAGCTGCAGGACTCGCTTGTTAGGTACGGCGCGCACGGTGGACGGCACCTGGAGGCGGCAGGAGGAGAAGAAGAGTCAGAGGAAGACTCTCTGTCTTTCACACATGTTCAGGGTGGACAGGAGCGCCGACACCAGAACCAGAACCTGGACCCAGGGCTGAACATGGAGGCTAATTTAGATGGATTCTGCCTTCAGGAAGATAATTAGATCTCTGTCCCCGCGAAACATCGGACTCTGCGCCAGCTCCGGTTCTGTTTGGATAATTCGAGCTTCATTAGAGGTACCCGTTGATTTCCTGTCCGCTCCGAGGCTCGCAGGAAGTTTGGCTCAGGACTAATCTGAGGGTTCTGGTTCTGAAGAAAATGTTTCTACTCTTTATTGAATTAGAAAAAGAGACTTTTTAAACTCATTTTAAATATTTTTTTATTTTGCGTTGGACGCCTTGACTAAACGATCGTACCGATTAGCCATAAAATGCTAACAGACTCTTGTCTGAATAATTAGCGTTAATTCACCGAACGCCTTATTAAAAATCTTACCCAGGTCTGACACCTTAACACATTCTGTTGAAATTATTGATACAAATGATAATGTCATTTTCAGACCATTTTTACCAAATATAATAATAATGGCACAAGAATGTGAGAACATCTAATAAAACTTTAGTTTCTAAAGAGTATTTCAGCATTTTAAATAAAACAAAACAACAATAATGAAAATGGATTATGAAGTCTCTGTAACCAAAATTGTATTTAAAACGATAATCAGCTTAGACTGGGAAAACAGGCTAACGGGGCAGTTAGCGCTAACTAGCTGCTACGTAGCAGCTGTCAAAGGTTTGTGGTGTTTTTCAAAATGGCGGCTTTTATTACAGGAGACTGTCTCTTTAATGCTTGTTGTCTAAATGGAAATGATCAATTTAATTTATCTTGGCATTAATTGATTTATTGATTGCTTACTGTTACAGAGTTGGTCCTACAGTTTAATGACAACGTTTCTTTTTTTTCAAAATAACTTCAGATATTATCACTAAAATAGTTAACTGTCTTTTGAGCAACTTTTCTGGGCTCCTGTGAAAGTTGATCAATATTTCTGATGGGAAACAAACTGGCTCTGATGCCATGCACCATAAAATTGCACAAATTGGAATTATGAAAATAAATTTGCTTAATGTAACACACCGAATTTGATTATAGATAAATAAATAAAATAAACATACATTTTTACGCTGAGGTTTTTTTTTTGGTTTGGTTGGTTTTTTGGTTTATTTTGTAAAACTGCAGAGAAATTTAACGAGTCACATGATGAACAACAGGATGTTACTACTGGCAGAAAAGAAGAAGACAGGAAGTGGTAGGAGGCTGATGGCGCGGCGTGATTTTTAGTGACTGAACAAACTTTATTCTTTTGTATTATTGTAAAACTGTGTTTTATCAACATTATCTGAATATTGAAAAAGTTTTGTGAACATTTGTTCTAACTCGTCTCTCGTTTCAGACCCATTCCTGTTTTGTCTGATTCCTGAAACTCAACTGAATGAGGTTCAGAGTCTGATCTTTATTTTCATTGGTTAACAAGAAACCAATCAGAAACAAGCGTCACTCAAATGTCAAACTCTCTGATTGATTATTGATTTAATCCCAGAAGCATGTCAAGTCTGTTCCAGTGGACATTTAATCTGAGGGGTTCAACTTCTACAGGCGGGTTTGTTTTAATCTGAGTCAACTTTGATTGAACCAGCAAACCTTGGCTCCCACTCTGCAGAAGTGTGTGTAGGCGTGTGTGTGTGTGTGTGTGTGTGTGTGTTACCTGCAGCAGCAGCCGCTCGTCTCCCTCGATGACGGCCTGGTTCCACTGGATGACATCAGAGAAGGGAAGCTCCCAGCCGTTACTGAGCAGGACGGGGATGCAGGCCGCCTGGACACACACGCACGCACGCACGCACGCACGCACGCACACACACAGTTTGGGTGGGGTCAGGTCTGAACGAGGCCAGCTTTCCTCTGCAGTGACTTAGTGGGAGCTGAGACCGACTCTGAGGCTAAAGCAGAACAGAACCGGTCTGGTTCTGGAGTTCCCGTCCTCTGAGTTCTGCAGACCGGACCTTGCTGTTCCCCATGAGCCCAGCAGGGGGCAGCAGCAGCGACTGGAAGGGAAAACCTGGTGCTGGAGGGAATTAGGATGCAGCTGGGATGAACCGGGTTCTGTGGTTCTGGACTGGTTTCAGCGAGGCTCCGTGAGGGGAGATCCAAACACCCTGGAGCTGGGGGAAAGTTTCTGACCACAGCTCTACTCTGGGTCCGACTGGCACCGAACCCAACACGCCAGGCTGGACCCTGAAAGGGTGACAGGAAGTAGAAACAGAGGCTTCCTGCTGCTGACTGGTCGGTTCTCTGGAACCGGGCCCAGTGTTTCCAGAACCGTCTGGGTCCATGTTGCAGGGCAGAACTATGTGCCTCAGACGGCCCCGTCTGCCCGGCCGGAACATGATGGACGACTTAATGGACCGTCTGAGGCTAAGGGGCTGAAAGCGGGCCGGGCCGAGTCAGAACCGGAGCACTCAGCAGGAAACAGGAAACACTCAGATGGATCAATGCGCTAACTCAGCTGCTTCCTGTCGGCCCGGTCCGATAAACCCAGAGATAATTCAGTAAAATCTCCACATACAAGAACCCGACCTGGTTCAGACGGCGCTTAATTTAAAAATTTAAATTAAATTAAAAACATTAGCGACTTAAAACTTCAACATATCATCAGGGAAAATTTATTTCTGCACTAAATTGTCCATCATTTATCTCTGGTGTCAAATCATATAATAGACATAATATTTACTCCATTTTTCTGATTACTCAAGATGGCCGCCATGGTTGTCAAGCGAAATTTATTGTTGTTATAAAATAGCCAATTAAATAAATGTTTTTGGTATCAAATCATAAACTACACATTTGGAACCATAGAAATCATATTTTATTTTCTTGATCTTCTTTTCGTTACCTTACCTTTCCAGATTAGATCTGCCCACAGCCTGGACCATTTTAAATCGCTTCTTAAAACTCACTTTTACTCTCTGGCATTTAAATGATGTGTGTTCTGTTTTGTCATTTGTGTTGTTGTTTTTGTGTTGTTGTTTTGTACAGCACTTTGGTGCAGTCTTGTCTGCTGTAAGGTGCTATATAAATAAATTTGACATTGACATTGACATTTCGTGATGGACATTTTTCAAAATGGCTGCCATTGTGGAGAATAAATGTTTACACTGAAATCATCAGGAGTTATTAGCCACAGATAACCAAAATGTTATGATCATTAGCCACAACAACCTAAACAACAATCTTAGCTCTGCTAGTGCTAAAACACTAAACACATTAAGAAATTAGCAGAAGCTAACGCTAACCATTAAGACGTCTGTCTCTCAGCTCCTTCCTGTTGACGTTTGGTTTGAGACTCACTGACAACAAAGTCCTCAGTTTCAGGTTTTGCTCCATGTTATTATTTTAAAGTTGTGTGATCAGGATGACTAAAGTGCCAAACATGATGTGACATAAAGATCATCTGTCATAAAAACTGGCAACATTTTATGGCAATAATTGGCTAAAAGGTTAAAAACGGCGGCCATCTTGAAAAATGGACTCCACAAATCTGATCTTTATGAAGAACAAATGTTTCCTATAAACCATGTAGAGACAGTAAACATGTGGGAGAGGAGACCAGAACAGAAGCACAGTGGTGGCAGCATCATGCTGTGGGATCACGGATGGAGGGAAGAAAACTGACGAGCCGATCCGTTACCTGCAGCGACTCCAGGAAGCGGAAAGAGCCGAGGCGGCGGCCCCGAGGAACCAGGCAGAAGGTGGAGTTATGGAGCAACTCCTGGTAGTCGAACCTGCAACACAGGAGCAACATGAAGGAGCTCAGCAACATGAAGGAGCAACATGGAGGAGCTCAGCAACATGGAGGAACAACATGGAGGAGCTCAGCAACATGAAGGAGCAACATGGAGGAGCTCAGCAACATGGAGCAGCAACATGGAGGAACAACATGGAGGAGCTCAGCAACATGGAGGAACAACATGGAGGAGCTCAGCAACATGAAGGAGCAACATGGAGGAGCTCAGCAACATGGAGCAGCAACATGGAGGAACAACATGGAGGAGCTCAGCAACATGAAGGAGCAACATGGAGGAGCTCAGCAACATGGAGCAGCAACATGGAGGAACAACATGGAGGAGCTCAGCAACATGGAGGAACAACATGGAGGAGCTCAGCAACATGGAGGAGCAACATGGAGGAACAACATGGAGGAGCTCAGCAACATGGAGGAACAACATGGAGGAGCTCAGCAACATGGAGGAGCAACATGGAGGAGCTCAGCAACATGGAGGAGCAACATGGAGGAGCTCAGCAACATGAAGGAGCAACATGAAGGAGCTCAGCAACATGAAGGAGCAACATGAAGGAGCTCAGCAACATGAAGGAGCAACATGAAGGAGCTCAGCAACATGAAGGAGCAACATGAAGGAGCTCAGCAACATGGAGGAGCAACATGGAGGAACAACATGGAGGAACAACATGGAGCAGCAACATGGAGGAGCAACATGGAGGAGCTCAGCAACATGAAGGAGCAACATGGAGGAGCTCAGCAACATGGAGCTGCAACATGGAGGAGCAACATGGAGGAGCTCAGCAACATGAAGGAGCAACATGGAGGAGCTCAGCAACATGGAGGAGCTCAGCAACATGGAGCAGCAACATGGAGGAGCTCAGCAACATGGAGGAACAACATGGAGCAGCAACATGGAGGAGCTCAGCAACATGAAGGAGCAACATGGAGGAGCTCAGCAACATGGAGGAGCTCAGCAACATGGAGCAGCAACATGGAGGAGCTCAGCAACATGGAGGAACAACATGGAGCAGCAACATGGAGGAGCTCAGCAACATGAAGGAGCAACATGGAGGAGCTCAGCAACATGGAGGAGCAACATGGAGGAGCAACATGGAGGAGCTCAGCAACATGGAGGAGCAACATGGAGGAGCAACATGGAGGAGCTCAGCAACATGGAGCAGCAACATGGAGGAACAACATGGAGCAGCAACATGGAGGAGCTCAGCAACATGAAGGAGCAACATGGAAGAGCTCAGCAACATGGAGGAGCAACATGGAGGAACAACATGGAGCAGCAACATGGAGGAGCTCAGCAACATGAAGGAGCAACATGGAAGAGCTCAGCAACATGGAGGAGCAACATGGAGGAGCTCAGCAACATGAAGGAGCAACATGGAAGAGCTCAGCAACATGGAGGAGCAACATGAAGGAGCTCAGCAACGCAGCAGAACATCTGAAAATTGTGATCCATCATTCTAAGAGCTGCTGCTCAGAGCAACGCCGGTAGAAACATTAAAGGGTTAACGGAGGAGCCATGTTGGGACGACTTCCTGGAGGCGGAGCTTCAGACAGAGCAGGAGCTTCTTAAAGAGACAGAGGCCCAATTTCAAGGCGTTAAATTAGGAAGCAAAATGTAAGTAATTTTTTAAAATATGAAATGTTTTTATAACTGAATGTCAGTGAACCGATCCGGACCAGAACCTCACAGAACCGGGCTGAGATGGTCAGACTGAAGGATAATTCAGTTAAAAACAGCAGAAATTCTGTTTTTAACTGAATTATCCAGATCCAGAAATATGTCTGGGTCCAAATGGCGAGTCGCTCAGTAAATCCAGTTCTGCAGCTGCCAGTCAGAGGAAGAAAGAATCCAGGAACCGGGTCAGAACCGAGACCACCCCCTCTTCCTCCTCCTCCTCAGCGCTGCTCCGGCGTGCAGCTTGTTGTTTCTGGACGGCTGCATGGTGAACACAAATACCCGGACCGCAGCCCAGCCTGTCATTAGAGGGCCACGGCCCGACCCGGCCCAGCCCGTTAGCAGAACCTTCTCGGTTCCGCCTTGCATTAAACACAGAGCGGTGTAATCTGAACATGACCCCGCGGCAGCTGATCCGCTAACACCGGTTCTCCTGCCTCCATCAGGTGAAGAGAAACGGCAGATTTGTGTTTTTAATCAGGAGTTACATAAAATGTTTCAGCTTTAATTCGGATTAAACCACATTAATAAAACATCAGGCTGGTTCCTCTGCAAGGATTTAACTCATCTGCCACGAATCCAGCCGACCTGCAGAACCACAGGCCTCATCTGGGCTCTGCAGGGGATCTTATACCGGCGGCCATTTGTAAAGTTAAAAATATCAGCAGTAATCTGGATTATTTAGTCCATAAGAGAAAAAATAGGAGTTAGTTCATTTTTCAAAATCTCATGTTCACCAGTTTGCAGCTAAGTTCCAAACTAAATATTTAGATCACAGCTAGCAAGGTTAGAGATTAAATGTTTAGCTTCAACCCAAATATTTAGTTTGAAGCTAGCTAGTTAGCTTCA
Organism: Xiphophorus couchianus; assembly: GCF_001444195.1. Lineage (NCBI taxonomy): Eukaryota > Metazoa > Chordata > Actinopteri > Cyprinodontiformes > Poeciliidae > Xiphophorus > Xiphophorus couchianus. The sequence goes on from NC_040240.1 coordinate 25,803,879, forward strand.
AACTAAATATTTAGCCAGCTAACTAAATATGTTGTTTGTAAACCAAATATCCACCTTGTGTACTCGGTATTTAGCTTGTTAGCTAAACATTTAGATCAAAACTAACTAATTTTTTAGCTAACAAAACAAAACATTTAGCTACCTAACTAAACATTTAGTTTGTGAACTAAATATTTAGTTTCTAAGCTCAGTATTTAGTTTGATAGCTAGATATTTAGCTCTGAACTAGCTATATTTTTAGTTTTCAGCCTAAACATTTAGTTTTTTAATTTATATGTAGCTAACTAAATATTGAATTTGTTAATTCAATATTTAGCTTCACACTAAATGTTTAGTTTGAAACAGTGTGTAACTGAATGACCAGTGAAAGGTGAGCTGCTTCCTTTTCTCTCAGGTTATTTCTGATGTTTTCTGGCCGTTTTGTTTGATGCTAAGTTTAGCAGCAGGAGCTCAGCTGGACATGACGGGAATCCGTGTCCTGTTGTCCTGCAGCGACCTGGACCCGCCCACCGGTTCTGATTGGACACAATAATCAGATGTTACTGGGGGAATGGGCCCATCAGAACCAGCCAGGTCAGGCCCCCAGGTGCGCCGCCTCCTTTCAGCCTGAACAACGGGCAGGTTGGCGCCGATCCGTTAGCGCTGACCCGCCTGCCGGGGCCCATTCAGGGCCCCACAAAGGCACCGGCCCTCGTCAAACGCTCCGACCCAAAACAACACGGCTTCATGGAGCAGCTTTACACATCCAGCGTAACACCGAGACCGCTGAGGCCGACCAGAACCAGAACCCATGTCTGTGTGTGCGTTTGTTTCTAATACCTTGTGGGGACCATTTTCCTGACATATAGTACGTTGTGGGGACCGAAGCCTGGTGTGTGTGTGTGTGTGTGTGTGTGTGTGTGCGTGTGTGTGTGTGTGTGTGAGACATGGAGCAGCCTGACCCCTGGTTATCTGTGAGGCATTTCTGGAATGTTGGGAGTTTCTCATGAATCTCCGTCTCTCTGTGTGTCTCCAGCTGGAAAGTTTGGGAAGGCGTTTGGGTCACGCTGGGCATGACCTTTGACCCCGGGGTGTAAACTCCTGCTGGACCCCGGCCCGGCGGAACTCCGTCCCTCCGCTTTAATCCCGGCTGAGCCTGCTGGCGGCAGAGCTTCATTCCCAGCTGGCTCCTCGGAATAGAAACGGCAGCGATGGAGACCAGGACGCCCCTCCCCAACCTGCTGCTGAGGACATGGACACAGGGGACACGTCCCCCTCCGATGGACTTGCCATCATCTTCATCAGCATCAGACTGAATTGAAGGCTGGTAGTTCAGTTGACCCGGTTCTGCTGCGGTTCTTCCAGAGTCAAACCAACCAAACGATGTCAGAAACTTTTATAGTTTCAGGCTGAAGGAACATTTTGGTCTCTACTAAATCAACTCGTCTATTTTTCTTTTATTATGCTTCTGAACTACAAACAGCCTGAAATGTGACCAAAGACTGAAGAATCGTAGTAAATAAAAACTTTTTTTGGATTTCTACAACTGGGAAACTTTTCATCCTGTAAAGTCGAAACGTTCAAACAGCTTCAACCTTCATTAGGATGAACAAAGAAAATCACAACAATGAGCAAAAAGAAAGATTTTCATGTCAGGTTGTTTAGGTGTTTGTTAAACGGAACAGTTTTCCTGGCGTGTCGGCGTCTAACTGGTACCGTTTGGTAACTGGACCCGTCAGAACGTCTCAGTGTCTGCAGCTGGAAGACGCAGCAGAGATCTTTTATCCTGAAGAGGAACCACTCTGCAGTGAAACGTGACACCAGCAGTCCGCTGCACAGAGGCGCTGGTTGAGCTCCGGAACCGGGTCGGGCCGATCCGCCCTGAGCGGCGCCGGGGAGAGGGACACAGAGCAGGCAGTGTGCTGGGCCTGGCCCGGGTCCAGTAACTCTCCAGAACATTCCTGAGAGAGACGGACGCCTGGCAGCCAGAGGGTTCTGGTAAACAAGCTGAACAACAGCTGAGAGCAGGAGGAGGCCCGGTTCTGGAGCAGGATGACCCGATCCAGCAATTTACACAATATTAATGCTCAGAGAACAGAACGATTAATCAGTTATTCTGACGATTAATCGGTTATTCTGACGAAAAACTGCAGATTCTTCATCAAAGCCTTTTTGCACAATATTAGAAATACATAAAAATGCAAGTAAACAAATTATTTGTTTTAAATAATAAAATAAACCTTTTATTTAGTGAACCTTTGATCACCTGCAGCTAAAAAATCCAAACATCATCATCCTGTGAAAATCTCAGGCCTTCCTGCTGGACATCAACACAGATCTAATCTGGTGATTAATCTCTTAGATTAGCAGATTATTAACTGGATGCAAAAGGTGATTAATATGAGATTGTTTACAGAATCTGAGTCAGGAGAAGCTGAACCCGCCTGTACTGAAGTTCTGGACAGAGACGTTTCTTTTACATCTTATGTGCAAAATGTTTTCATTTTTCTTCAGTTTTGGATTTCTGCAAATGGCCTTTTTTTTTTACAGATAGTTAATTAATTGATTACTAAATTAGTTGACAATTATTTTAAAAATCAATTAATTGTCTCTGTTGTTGTTCTGATCACCAGTCTGGAGCAGCAACACGTTGGTTCGCTCTGAACCGGCGCAGAAGCTCGCTAATGGGAGGCTGCACCTTTACGGTTGCAGCGGCGCGGCGCCAGCTCCTGACTGAAGCTGGTTTCTATTGATCTTCTGACGCCTCGGAGGAGAGAGAGAGCAGCAGGAGAATGTGCAGCTGTGCTGAGCGATCTGCTGCTTAACCTCCACTGGAATAAAAGCAGAGCTGCAGGAGACATCCAGATTTTAAATCTGAATCAGCTGCTGCTAATCTGAGCTAACCTGCTAAAACCTGAGCTAACCTGCTAAAACCTGAGCTAACCTGCTAAAACCTGAGCTAACCTGCTAAAACCTGCTAACCTGCTAAAACCTGCTAACCTGCTAAAACCTGCTAACCTGCTAAAACCTGCTAACTCGATAAAACTCGAGGTCTGAGCAACACGTCTTCGTTTCTGCTTTTCTGTTTCCCTGTTTGTGTCTGACGGCCTCAGCTCTCTGCAGCCGGCTGGTTCTGGAATGATTCTTATTGGGCCGGCGCTGCTGGGGCGTGACATCATCATCACAGCTGCCCTCTGATTGGAGGAAAACCCACAGCTACAACACAGATTATGAAATGAATATACAGCGGCTAAAATCAGAACTAAACACGACATATTTTATAGAAAACATGTTTTTAAAGGCTGTTGACACCAGATGTGGGTAAAAACTCAAGCAATCCAAATTAAGAATTTGAGTTTTATGCAATAATATGAAAAGATGCAGGGAAAAAGTATTGAACACAAGCAGACAGAGAAATCTATCAGCAGCTGCGTTTCCATCACAAATGTGAGTAAGTCTTTGGTAATTTTCTAACCATGTCAAAAAACACAATTTGACAATTTAAGTGTTTAATAAACAATTAAAAACCATGTGAGAATAAATCTGTTTGAGCTATAAGTCATTAAAACCTTTCAGCGCCATCGTCAACCAACCACTTCCTGTTTCCTTTTCCTTTGGGGTTTGCGCCAGCGGCAACATCTGCTGGCTGATCATGTGACTCGTGATGCAAAGAATGTTTTCCATTAAGCAAATTTAATTTTAAAAAATCTAATTGGACCATCATATGCAACTTGACATTGTTCTTTCAGCAAACGGCCTTGTTAAGAGTCCCTAAGCTCCGGTTAACCCGGTTATTTAATTAGTTTGCAGTTACTTCAGTAATCGATTAATCACAATTAATTCAACTAATTGTTTCATCCCCACTGGAATCCAAATGAAAATCTATGTAAAGAACTAAAAATCTGAGTTCAAAGAAGATTTAAAGTCGGTTTGTGAGGAAGAATGAAGCTGCCGTTACCAAAAAGCTTTGCTACAAATAGCAACACTCTGTTATTTATATTATCACACATAAGTTCATTTCTGAACTCATTTGTTTTGGTTTACTAACAAACACCTGGTGAAAATATCAGAAATGTTTTTACTTTGAACATTTTGACGTGTTGAATACTTATTTTCCTCTACCGGTTTGTTTCTCAGAAGCTCACACATGCTCTCTAAACAAAGCGCTCCCACTTTTAGCTCTGGCAGCCGGCCTCAGCCCACACACACACACACACACACAGAGGCAGCACCAGAACCAGAACCAGAACCAGGCGTGAAGTCAATTAGACACGCAGAGGAGAAAGGGAGCGTCTTTCCGCTGCGACACAATCAGCTACTGCAGCTCTGGAGAGAGAAGCTTTCTGCATCGCTAAACACACACACACACACACACACACACACACTCCGGCCTGCATCCAAGCCGAGGAGCAGCCAGTAAAAACCAGCCGATAAAATGAACAAACATGGAGTCAGTTTACAGGAATCCTCAGGAAACCGTGAAACGGTTCTGATCAGGAGATCCAGACGACCCAACCGGTCCCAACCGGACCCAGCCAGACCCAACTGGACTCAACCGGACCAACCAGATCTAACCGGACCCAACCGGACCTAACCGGACGGGTCCAAACCAACCAGACAGTTTAAACAAAGTATTCCAGCCGTTTGATCGTCATATTTCATGGAAATACTGAAGAATATGAAGTGGTGTGTTTACAGGAGAGCTGCAGTTGCCATGGCGACCCCGCGGCTCATTTCATCCAATCAGAGGAAACATGTTGAAGATTTAAAAACCTGACTTTGTAGCCCAAGCTCTGAAGCTGCAGCTAACGTTTACTAACCAATTATTCTGATGATTAATCAATTAATCGGGTAGAAAATCTCCCACATTCTGCAGATTTTATATTTAATCACCTAAACTTATTTTATTCCATATTGAAAATGCATCAGACATTAAAATAATAATAATAATAATAATGAAAATGTTTTAAATAATAAAATCAACATTTTGTTGCCTAAGTGTCAATAACAGCTTTTCTTTCGAGAACATTTGATCATTTGTAGCAAAAGATGAATCTGCAGCTAAAAACATCAACATGAGAAAAGTTCAGCTGATCATCAATACATCTGATCTGGTGATTAATTTATTGATTAACTGCAATACAATCAGCTACTGCAGCTCTGGTCAGGATTAACCGGCTGATAATTAAAGTGTTGAATAAATTTCTCTCCAGAACCTGAATCAGGTGGAGCTGAAAGAGATCTGGGTCCAACAGATTTACAGACAAAGAAGATTTTTTATCTTAAATGCAAAATGTTAATATTTTCTACATTTCTGGCTTCAATGCCGACTGGCTGAGTTGTTCGTTCAGAAAATGTTTCTTTGAAGTCTATATAATCCAGTTAACAATTAATCAGTTACTAAGTTAGTAGATGATTATTTCATTAACCGATTAATTGCGATTAATCACTTCAGTCCTATTATAATGATTTAATCGGTTCAGCTTCAGATGGAAAGTTTGCAGCCTGCTGCATGAGGTCAAGATAGTAGCGAAAGTTAGCAAAGGTTAGCGGAGGTTAGCAAACATTAGCGAATGTTCTGGAGGTTCGTCCAGAACCTCCAGTCTGGTTCTGATCTCCATCTGGTCGCTTTGTTCTTTGACCCAATTTCACTGAAAGAATGAAATACATTTGTTGCTTCAATTAAAGCCATAAAATCTCTGACTAACTGTAATAATTCGGACAGAAGCAGCATAATCCTCCGGATTATTGTGGATTATCTGTTTGTGATGCTGCTGTTAGACTGCATCCTGTTTCCTTCACTCTGAGCTCAGATCATCCTGTCAGTTTGATCCCAGTTAAGACATATCAAACTTTTACTCCTGACTCTTCATTGGGACCCTGAAACCAGTTTCCATGACAACCACTGTGATGGTTAGGGACTAACTGACTGAATAAAGTCTGACTGTGGATGTTTTCTGGTGAAAACTCCTCAGCAACTCTTCATGTCATGATAAACAGGTTTTTGGTCTATTTAAACGTTTTACTGCTCAGCCTCAGAGCTGCAGAGAAAAAACTTCAGCTCCAGTAAATCCTGCTGCTTCTGTCTCCAGTCGTGTTTCCGTCTCTGCAGGGAGAAGCCGGCGGCAGCTGCAGCTCCTTTTCTCGCCGTATTCCACTGAAATGTGCCGTTTATGTTATATTTGTGTGGTTTCTCAGACATTGTTGGCGTTGGGTGCAGCGTTTGATGCGTGTGTGCGGCCGCACTGGTGTTTCTGGGCAAGGATCCCGTCCAGATTCCAGGTTCTGGAAGGGTTAGAACCGGCTGCTGATGTGGCGTCTTTAACAGAACCGGGTCAGAAACGCTGCCGGGACGCTGGCAAGTCCAGAACCAGAAACACACAATCGGAGAAACATGTTCTACAGCTCTGAGCCGGATCAGGACAAATATGATTGGATACGTAATCAATTAGTAAACCAAATATTGATCATAGCTGGTTAAATATTTAGCTTACTGAAAATGTTTAGCATGATGCTAAATATTCAGTAAGGAGCTTGATGTTGACTTAGCTAGCAAAACATTTAGCTTACTAACAAAATGTTCAGGATTAATATACTAAATACATTCATTTAGTTAATATACTATTTACTACTATATTAAATAATATAATATTTAGTTAACAAACTAAATACTTTGTCAGTAATCTAAATACTCAAACCTAAATATTTAGATTATAGCTAAATACTTTGCTTCAACCTACATATTTTGTAAAACAAATATTTAGCTTAGCTATCATAATACTTGCTAAGTGTTTAGACAGGATCTAAATATTCAGCTTCAAGCTTAATATTCTGTTGCTATGCTAAATATTTAGCTAAATCGTGCTTCAAACTAAATATTTATCTTGCTAACTATATATTTAATTTGAAACAGCAACATTTATAGATGAGTGAACAACATGGTGAAAATATGACTGAAAAATTAACTCCTGTATTTTTCTTTAACAGGCTAAATAATCCAAATTATTGCTGATAATTTCTGACTTTACAAACAGCACTCCATGCGCTCAGCAGTAAAGTTGTTTATTGAACTGCAACAAATAGAGGAGAAAACGGCTCCTGATGTTTTTGTCTAACTGGTGACCGTCTCCACCCAGAGGGGAGCACTGTTGCATGATGGGAGATAAAACAGAGGCGATGAAGGCAGAGCAGCGAGGAATCAAAGAGGCAGCAGCGGGACTCCAGGGGAGGTGAGATCCTCTAATTAAACAACAACACACGAGCAGCGAGTGTGACTGAACTGCCCAAGTCCTCAGAGCTCCCTGCTGAGCTCCAACAACACGCAGCATCCAATTACTGCCGAGCATCAGATCCCTGAAACTGGATCTGAGGGGTTCATTAGAGCAGCTCGCACCGCAAATATCCGACTGGATGGTCGTTAGCAGCGACCAGCGCAGCTGGAGGTCCGGTTCCGACCGGTTCCGACCACACACATCAAACTGGTGGCACCAGGGAGCGCCGGAGAACGCTCTGATCGGTCCAAATGGAACCAGTGCAGAACTACTTACAGAACTTTGGATCCATTTGGATCAACCGACCATTTTTACAGCCTTTACTGAAAAGAAATGATCATTTTTATGAGGTTTCTTTTACTGGTGTGTTTTTGGCCCAAATGACTTGCCATACAGATTAACACTGCAAAAACACAGAATCTTACCAAGTCATTTTTATCTAGTTTGTAGTGTAAACATTTTAGTGAACTATCTAACTTGTAAAAGTAATTTTTATCAATATATAGAAACTTAAGTCAATAATTCTTTAATATTGGTGAAAAGTTCCAGTTTCAGATTATTTCACTTATAATATGGAAAAATGTTTTAACTGAAATAAAGTGGAACTTTTTCATCAATATTAAGGAATTATTGACTTAAAACAAGTTCAGATTTATTACTTTAAAGATTTTAAGATTACTAATATATTTACACTAGAATGAAGACAAAAGTTATTTTGTCAGATTTCATGTCTGAACAGCAGAACCAGCCGGTCCGTCGGTACCAGACCAGGTCTGATCAGAATCGCTGGCGGCTCCAGGTCCGAGGCTGACAGCTGATTGGTCCGTTATCCAGGTGAAGCGGAACAGCCAATCAGAGGGCTGCGGTAAGCGGCTCAGAACAGGAGGCTTCACTTCCAGAGGGAGCGAAGAGGAAGCAGCTGGTGATGAAGGCCTGACGCCTGACCTCACTTCCTCCCGTTTCTGGGGAAACGCTCAGGTTTCCTCCTGACCGTCAGTCGGAACATTCTTCGTCTCAGAGCGGCCATGTTGAAATCTGCCTTTGATCTCCTGCGGAGGCCCATTTATACCGCTGGTGATGAAACCGACCTGACGTTGTCATGACGACGCTTTTATCATTTCGTGTTATAAACAGGAACAGAAATCCTCCCTGGCTCTGATCAGGTTAGCTCCCAGCGCTAGCCTGACGCTCATCAGCACCAGGCTAGCGCTGGAGCTTTTAAAGATTTATTCCTACTGTTCTGTGTTGTAAAATCATGGGGGGGAAAATGGTGGACGTCTGTTTCCAGCTGAGATCTGCAGAAACAGGAGGAAACGTCAGAGAGCCGAGGCCCGCAGGGCGCCGGCAGGAAATAATCGGAGTTATTTAGCCTCTTAGAACCGACAGAAACCAGGAATTATTCCTAAAAGTCTGACTTCTACTCGTTTACAAATGTCACAGTTCAAAATAAATATTCAGTTAGCCAGCTAAATAGGTAGCTAAAAATAATAATATTCTTTATTTTGTACAATTATTTTTATATTATCATTTATTATTGTATTTGTATTTGTTAGCGAACTAAACATTTAGCTTTCAACTAAATATTCTGCCAGAGCTAAATGCTCTATTTATTTATAATGAGAAATTAAATATGTATTCATTTTTATATAACTAAATATTTAGATTGGATCTAAATATTAGCTAACTACCTCTTTAGCCCTGAGCTAAATTTGTATCTTGCTGCTGGTTTGTGGGTCAGAGGTCACTGGGAACCTGCTAACCGCCGTGCTAACCGCCATGCTAACCGCTGTGCTAACCGCCGTGCTAACCGCCAGGCTGTCCAGGTTAAAGCAGAGACTGAGGAACGGAGAGGAAGTTGTGTTTCATCATCAGCCACTGGTTTGTGGGTTCAGCAGCGTTTGTAGCTGAATGTTCAGATCATCCATCAGAGCGAAACCTGCAGGCGAGACGTTTCTGGAGCAACGCAGAGAATCTGAATCCTCCGAATGTTTCCCATTCATCAGGAAGAGGCCGCCATCTTTAAAGCTCAGCTTCATGAGTTATTCATCATCCTCTGCAGCGCTATCTGGGGCGCACACACACACACATTCACACACACACACTCTAACACACACAGAGAAACAAGGCAAACAGGAATCTAAAATTCTCCAGCATCCATCCATCCATCCATCTGAAGGTCAAATCCGGGTCAGAACCTCCACCAGAATCTGATGTTTTATAATCATTCAGCCCATGAATTGCCCCCCACTGGGTAAATCCCAGTTTAGCCCCGTTACCCCCCGCCGTTAATACCCGATCCAGGAAGTTGTTCGGTTCGGTTCCCCTGCAGGGAGGAAGTGCCGCTGAGCAGCAGCCAATCAGAGCGCTCCGCTCACATCAAAGCTGCTGATATTAAATGGTTTTTCCTCTGGTCGGAGGAGCCTGGTGGTTCTGACCCGGTTTCTCTGAGTCGCTGGGCCCGGTCTAATCGTTGGAACGCTTCCTCTGCTAGGTGAGGATCCGGGGGTCAGAGGTCGCTGAGGTGTAACTAGCGGAGCTGCAGGTTTCCACTCCAGCAGATCCAGACAAAGAGTCGCGGCGGCTGCAGGGATTCCTGCTGTGATCGCATAAAGAGACTCGTCAACAGGCGGCGCTGCTGGGGGGCCACCGGGGGCCACAAGGGGCACTATAGGCGGCGCTCCTGGGGGGCCACCGGGGGCCACATTGGCCTCATTATATTTAGTATTTTTCAGTCTGCAGCGTTTCTGTTTCTGACTTTCTCAATTTTTCCCTCTGATTTGCAGAATCTCATCGTTATAACTCTATGATTATCAGTCATAACCAGGCTGAGCAGAACCGAGCAGAACTGTGTCATGGATCTGAGCTGGTCGGGTTCTGTTGCTGCTCCTGCTGGTTCTGGACGTGTCGGGTCACCGGTGGTTCCGGTCCCTTCAGGTTAATCTGCTGGCAGCAGCTGCAGCCGCTCATTAGCCTGAAGGGACCCAGTAAGAACCTCAGGCTGCACTGCGGGTCACTGGGACAGAACCAGAACCAGGAGGAAGCTCTCCATGTTCATCCTCCATGTTTAATAAATCCACATCCTGTGAAAACCACTAATGATGGTCACTTGATGAATGGACTGGTGTCGGTTCTGGTTCTGATCCAGTTGATCACAATATTCTCTTAGAACGGCCTGGACATGTGGGTATCAGAGGAACAGAACTGGTTCCCATCTGTCCCACAGATCCCAGTTTGTTCATGTGGTTCAGGACCGGTTCTTTGATCAGAATTATGAAGTTAAATGGAATCATTTCAGATTTATTACAGTTTTTCAACACTCAAAGATGCTTTACCATATATATATTTATACACATAAATATGATTCCTATTGTAGAAAATCATCAGCATGTGATAAATGTTCATGTTACTAACATGTTAATAATCTGTTATTAATCTACAGAATATTGTCAAAATTAGAAACATCCTCTCCAGGAGTGATGCTGGAAAACCAACCCCGCCCACGTAGCCATAACCCCGCCCACAGTTCCACAATCCCGCCCACTACACCAGTCCACGCCACTACCCCAGTCCCCGCCACTACCCCAGGCCCCGCCCCTACCACAGGCCCCGCCCCTAGCCCTGCCCTTACCTCTCATACTCCAGGTTGTCATGGTCACATCTGGCGTCCTTGTGTTTCTCCCAGTCCTTCCCGTGGCGGCAGGTCGTCAGGGAAACGATGTCCTTCCCGTTGTGGATGTGATGCAGCGCGTTGCGGGTGTCGGAGCCGATGCCCGTCAGGTAGCGCTTCCCCTTGAACATGAGCAGGTACTTCCTGCGCGGCGGCGTGGTGTTCCTGAGCAGCCAGCCGCGCTCGCCGCCTTTCTGCGGGTGATCTCTGGAGAAGAGCGGGATGGAGACGTCGAAGCCGGGCCGGAAGTGCTCCGTGTTCAGGCTGGCCTTGGCCAGGATGGCCTGGCCCACGTTGAAGCCCAGGTCCTCCGTGTAGTTGGGCCAGGTGCCGGAGTACAGGTTGAAGATGAGGTGGTTCCGCCCGTCGTTCCAGGACGGGAAACTGCGGATGCGTTCGTCCATGTTGGGGACGAACTGACCCGACAGCTGGTCCCGGTCCAGAGTGTCTATCCCCAGGACGAACAGGCAGGCCTCACGGGGGTCCGGCGTGTAGTAGCGCGACTCGGCGATGGAGGTCAGGATCTTCCTGTAGCTCTCCGACACGCGGTCGCCTTTCTCCGCCGGGTAGATGTAGACCCGGAAGCCTTCCCGCCCTCGGCGCCGGCACCGCGAGAAGTCGAAGCACGTGTCCATGCGGCAGCGGCTGTCCCTGTAGATCGTGGACCAGGCCTGCCGCCGTTGCCGTGGCGACTCGGCCGAGCCCGGGTCGGTCTGCAGCTCGTCCAGGTGGGCGTAGCGGGGCAGGTAAGCCCGGTCAGTCCAGTTGGGCCAGGGTCGCAGGACGTCCGAGCGGTGGTGCGTCAGCAGGCGCAGCAGGCGCAGCTGGACGCCGCCGCCGCAGTAGAACAGAACCAGCCAGCAGCAGGCGCACAGGCCCAGCAGGACGTACTTCTTACGCGCCTGCATGGGGGCTCAGGCCCCCCACCGGGCCGGGGCGGGGCGGTCCGGACTCTAACAGCGGGGTCTGGGCCGGGGCGCTAACATGACAACCGTTGAGCCAGAACGATCCGATCTGAGGTTCTGATCCGCTCCTGCAGCCGTCCGTCCGGCCGCGCTCTGGCTGATGAAGGCCGGCTCCTCGCTCTGCCTCATGCTGACGGCGCGGCGCCACCTGGACAGGAGAGCAAACAGACGACATTACTGCACAACAAGGCTGCTGCTGTGTGGCTCCGCGGGCCGGGCCGGGCCGGGCCGCAGGCTGGACCCGCTCCAGCAGCAGAACTGGAACCACTTTGATTCTCTAATAGGATCCAGTTTGATTCAAACATCATAAACCAGAGCCTGCTGCCGGCAGGGCAACCAAACCACGACTGACACCACCCTCTGATAGAGGTGGAGCAACTTCCTGAGCAATTTCACCTCGATTTGTTGAAACATGTATTTACAAATACCAATATTTAGTTTGAAGCAGAGTTAATTAAATATTTAGCTTGTTAACTAAAGATTTAGATCCAAGCTAAATATTTAGTTAGCCAGTTAGCTTAACCAAATAACCAAAGCTGCTGCTGCTGCTAACTTTTCACTGTAACTTTACCAGCAGCCCATAGTGAACATCAGCCGATAAAAGCCATGGAAACGGCTGGTTGCTAGGAAACGATGCGTGATGTCATCAACTGTATATGAATACAAACATTGTTTTCGTGTTCTGAAGTAAACATCCTCATCAGTTTAAATGTTGATGAGGATGGAGCAGCTCTGCAGGAGGCCTAAAACCTCAGCAGAGGTCATATCTGTCAGGGGTCAAAGGTCAGCGGGTCAGAGCCAGAATCGACTGAACAGAGTGTACCACCCGGTCTTCAGAAACAACAGAAATCATAAGAAATAAAATGAGATATTTCAGAATTAGGTCCAACAAACGGAACCCTGATGGGTCCAAACAGGAAACAGGAAGGGAGGAAGTGGGACCGTCACACTGGGCCCCAGTTTACCGTTTAAAACCAGAAGAACCGGGTCGCTGTTGGCCAGAACAGAACCAGGTCTCTGTGAGTTTCAACGCTTCTTCTGCGGTTCTTTATTTACACAAACTTTCCCCCCATTAACTGTGTGTGTGTGTGTGTGTGTGTGTGTGTGTGTGTGTGTGTGTGTGTGTGTGTGTGTGTGTGTGTGTGCAGCTCCCCTCCTGCCAGCAGTCACACAAAGGCGGCTTTCAGGCCTCACCTTCCCATTCCTCCTACCTGCCCGGCCCGCTGGCGGCTCCACAAACAGTACCGGGTCGATCGGAGCCAGCAGAGAACACTCAGGTTTAACGGTCGACCCAATTCTACTGACCAACGTTCTGACCCGGCTTCAGACCGCAGAACCAGAACATCTGGAATGTGGAGCAACAAGCTTCCATTCAGAACCACCAGGACTTTCCGGGGTTCAGTTCTAGAGGTTCTACAGGACAAACTGGGTCTTAGCAGATTCTACAGAGTTCTGGTTAAAGATGGAACCAACATGGATCAAAGGTCCAGTCACCTGTTCAACATTGCTTGAGTCCAAATAGGTTCTGCTCAGCTCTGCTGTGTCTGGTTCCTCCATCTTGGTTTCCTCCATCTTGGATTCCTCCATCTTGGTTTCCTCCATCTTGGATTCCTCCATCTTGGTTTTCATCCTCTATCCGTTGCCGTTCTGCTAACCTCAGCCTCTTGGGAATAATATTTCTCTTCAGATGATTTGGGAATGACCTTTGACCTCTCACCTGCTTCTCTAAGGTCATTGCTGATGTCCTTCCATCGCGTCGCTGTGCTAACACCCTGGAGCTCCAGATGGCGCTGTTTTTCCACTCACAGATTTTCTATTTTAGCTTCATGCTGATTCATGAATTTATCAGAATTCCCGCTGAAGGAAACCATCTGGTGTCTCCATCCCGTCCTCACATTCATGAGTCTCAGAAAGACCCGAGCGGCACGTTGTGCTGCTGCTCCAAAGGCTTCTGGATCAGCTTCTTTTGGACACTGGTTCTGGTTCTGGGTGAAGTCGGGTTAGAGTCCGTTTCCACCTCATCAATAATTCCTGCTGCAGCTGAAGAATTGATTTTCCTCCCTGCTGTTCTCCGCCTCCAGAGAATCGTTTGACTGGGTTTCAGTAATCAGATTACAGAGTCGGCCCAGGTGAAAAACTCAAGGACTTACAGGTTCTGGTCTCAGACAGGCAGCCTGGTAACCCGAGCAGAACCGGGTCAGAACCACATCACTCCTAATGATGACTCAAAACAGAAACTCTGATTTTAAACATGGAGTACCACAAGGATTGGTCCTTGGACCCATTTTTTCTCATGACATCCCATCATACTCCCCTCCAGGCTTTATTTGCCCCCTCCAGGCTTTATTTGCCCCCCTCCAGGCTAAGCATCATTTATTTATTTAATCTAAAGTTTTTAGGCAACAGTGACAGTAAAGACAGTTTATGCTAGCTTTAAAGTTGGCGCTTGCCCTCGCGCTATTATTTTGAAATTATGCTGCCTGCTTGTACAAAGTTTTTTACCACAAGACCATGGCCTGGTGATCAGGACCAAAGCTGAAAACTGATGTGACATAAAGTTCATCCAAGTCATGGAAATGGGAAACATTTTATGGCAAGAATTGGTTTAAAAAGCTCAACAACGGCGGCCATCTTGAAAAATGACCTTCCTGAAATTCAAGTGGCTGATAGGAATTTTTATGCTTGTATCAACAGTAAGGATTCTTACAGCAAAACGCTGATGGAGGCCAGTGTGTGTGTGTGGGGTGTGTGTGTGTGGGTGTGTGTGTGTTTTCTCTGGCTGCAGCAGATTAGTTCAGTTCAGATGAAAACACAGAGCTTGTGGTGAGGTGAGCGGCTCAGAGGAGCTAAAATTAAACGGGGACTCTGTCATTACAGCCCGACTGTTTGGGCCGGTTCTGGTTGAATCGGGTCTGTTTGGACGGGTTCTGGATGGGCCGGTTCTGTATGTTTTCCATCCTGCTGTAAATGGGCCGAGCTCCATTATTTTAGATCAGGGCGTGAAAACTGTGCAGATGGCGTCTGGTCCGGTCCGGTCCGGTCCGGTGATGGCAGCATCATGCTGGGGGCTGTGTGAAGGTGGAGAGCCAGAGTCGGATCCAACTGGTTCTGGATTGGTTTTAGGATGCATCCAACTGGACTGGTTCTGAACAGGCCCGGTTCAGGTCCAAACACCTCAGATTCAGACCTCAGAGGTTCTAATTAAATGTTTTTATTTTCATCCGGAACCAGAGCTTCAGACCTGGATCAGATGTCCAGAACCAGAACTTCCTCAGGACCTGGAACATCAGGAAGAGATCCAGTTCATCAGAACCGGTTCTGATCCGCAGCTCTAACCCGAAAAAATCAATTTTTTCTCCTGGTCATTAAAGGCACCATCAGCCAGCACCTTTCTGGACCCGGTCAGGTTCAGTTCATCTTAAAGACCCGGTTCAGAAGGAACAGAACCACCTGGTCCTTGGCACCATTTTCTGGACCTGATGGCAACCTCAGTCCGCGGTGAGCAGAACCTCCAGAATCAGAACCTCCCGCCTCTAAGCTTCCCTTTAAAGTCCTGAAAAGTTCTGTTCTGGTCGGTCTGGATCCGTCAGAGCAGGAACCTGAGGAGGACCAGCATGCACTGCGGCCCACCGCGCGCTGTGTCAGAACCTCAGAACCTCAGGTGAGATGGACCGGACCTCAACAGACCAGAACCTCTCAGATCTGACACCACATTGGACCGGACCTCAACAGAACCGCAGCATTTAACCCGACAGAGCATGTCTTACCCGTGCCTGGTCCCGGTCCGAACTGTCCACCGATTAGCCGGTTTTCCTTTCCGAACCGGGGGTTTCGAGGAGGTTCTGAGGTCCAGAACCTGCGGAATTAAAACTCCCTGATAAACCGGGCCCGGCTCTCCAGGTCCTTCCGGCCCGGTTCGGTCCACCTCTCCTCACCGTCTCCGTTCAGCCTCCATCACCTGCTGACAAAGGTGCGCTGCTGGGCGCGCGCGCTGTGTTGTTGCTGCGGGTAGGAAGCAGCGAATCCGAACCGGAACCGAACCGATCAGCGCAGACAGGTCTGATCCGCGTGCACAGGAGCGCGAGCCTCCTCTTCCTCCTCTAGGATGAGAGTCCTCGCGCGCGTGGGCCGTGCTCCATCCTCATCCTCAGCCCCCGCTCTGACCCGCCCCCCCGGCCGCAGCTGATTGGTTCAGAGCGACACGCAACATCTGGACGTGACCTGCGCAACTGGAGGGTCACGCGCGGCCGTGGAGGGACGCGGAGACGCGTGACGGCGGCTCCTTTAAAGGAGGAGGAGGAGTCAGGAGGAAGAGCTCCGCGGCTCGACAGCGCCGCTCTGTGGTCATGAGACGTCAGCAGCTGCAGAGGAAATTTCTAAAAAACAAAGAAACAAAATTATTATTATTATAGGAAATCAATATACTGTAAATAAACAGAGAACATATGGAAATCCATTTCTGCCATGAAAGACAAAATAAAAGCCCAACAGGAAGTCATAATTTTAATTTTCAATGTTATAATTCTGAGATTCAAAATCCTAATTTTGATATGGAGTCATAATTTAACTTTCAGTCAATTTTGGAGATATGAATTTTGAGAATTAAAATGATAATTTTGAGATTAAAAGTCAATTTTGACTTTTGAAGTCAGTTTGGATATTCAAAGTCGCCATTTTCATTTTACGTCATTTTTGGATAATTTTGAGACTTAAAGTCATTTTAGTTTTTCATTCATAATTTAGAATCAGACATAATTTAACTTTCAAAATGATTTTGATACAAATTAAGAAATTCAAAGTCAAGATCATTGACTTCATCATACAAGTTTCTTTAGAGAAACACTGATTATCATAATTCCCTTTATTCTCAAAATTATGACAGAAAGTTCATTTATTTTTGTAATTCTGACTTTAAATCTCGCAATTGAGGTTTCCTGTCAGGCCTTTATTTTTTTTTTTGGCAGGAATGGGCTTCCATAGACAAAGTAAACCAAGTTAACTCAACACTGGGCTTGAGTCATTTTATCATCAGAGACTAAATTTAGATAAACTTATATTTTCTCAAACAGGTTAGTAACTGGAAATAGTTCTGGGAAAATTATTAACAGACTGATCTGGACTAAAACCGATCTGGACCTGAGGTCGGGTTTTATTTCCTGCTAATCCTGCGTGAGCCGGACATGCCGAGAGGAGAACCGGAACCGGAACTGACCCGGAAACACCTGAAGATTCGCTAGAGGGAGCTGGAGAGTTGAAGAGGAAAATGACTGTTTCCTTTCTGATTGACCCCAAAACATAACTATTCTTTAATTATAATTAAAATTTTATAAACATTTAACTTTTTATTAGTTAGAAAAATAATAAATCTAGAAACTTGTTTATCATCTGAACCTGAGAAACAGTAAAATGAGAAAAAGAGAAGCAGCGCCACCTGGTGGCTGAAATTACATCATTAGGGGAAATAAGAACACAGCAACTTTATGGGCTTAAAATACCAATTTATTACTTTGCACATGAACACAAGATTTCCCTGCAGGCTAAAAAAAATTAACATGTCACATAATATTAATAATAATAATTATAACAAGTGAATGGCCTTCTGCTCTACGGTCCAAACAGAACAGTCCAACAGAACCCTTCACTCAGAAATTTAACAACCCCCCCAACAGGAACCAAAGAGGTAAAAACAAAATGAAATGCACAATACAGAAAATTACAAATCCATCGAGATATAAACAGATATCAAAGTGACAGGAATTGAAAATAATTCATGCTCTCCTGTTAAAACGGGCCACAGAACCAGGGAGCCTCTTTAAAAAGGTTAAAAACCGGACCTGGCGCTGTGCCGGCGCCTCTGGACCGCAAAGAGGAGGGACTCAGAGTCGCCATGGCAACAGGAGGTCCCTGTTCCCCGGCTGACCCGGCCCGGAGGAGCGGGCCGGCTCTTTAACGGGTCCACGTTTGATCAAAGTACCTCGTTTGGATCTGAACACGACGCAAAGAGCCGGCGCCGTCCGCCGCCCCGTGATCCACAGAGGAGCCTCAGAAACAGCGAGACGGGACAATATTGCTAGGCTAAAAACATTTACCCCAAACTTTAGATCTTTTCTTATAATAAATATGATTGAAAAAGGTTTTAATAGTTTTTTAAAGGACGAAACTCCAGCATGCAGGCGAGCAAATCTACAACGAGTTAAAGGAAACGGTCTAAACTACGACGACGTCAACGCAGGTTGACGCCGTCGAATAGGCGTCAACGTTGCCGGCCGAACGCATACGCCGATACTAAACGCGCGGAAGCCGGCAATGGCCTGCTGACGCCACTGAATGCACGTCCCCACTGATTGACACGAGCAAAGAAAACAAACCAAGCTTCAGAAAATAATAATCAGTTACAGAAGAGGAGATTCATTATCGCTTCGTTTGATCGAGGTTCATATTGCTCTGGGAGTGATCATAAGCCCCGCCCCCCCACCGCACCGCGCTGCGCCGCGCCAGTGTGCACGCCGCCAACAGGAAGGTGCTCAAACTCATTCATAGTAAACCTGCAGCTTTACGGGCGGTTTATTACAAAAGGGTTTCCGCTGAGCGCCGCCACCTGAATGAGGCGTGCACGCCGGCCACTCCTGCCTCACACCACCAGGGGGCTCCACTGTCATCAACGCAGTGCTAGTTTAGTCCAGTGTTAAAAAATAAAAACACGAAGCCAACTCCGCCCAGATTTGGCGGTGCGTTTGCTCCGGTGAAGTCGTTTCAGATCCCTCCTGATTGTCTCCATCGATCCGATCGGAAGCTGCTACACTGAACCAATCACATGAGAGGAAGCATGAATCCACCCTCCTCCTCCTCGGCCTGAACCAGAATGCTACAAATAAAGATTAAACCCGCCGCCGGCCGTCCGCCGTAAAAGTTCATCACAACAGTAACATCGACAACAATAAACAACAACAACGACGACATCGAGGGTAAACTACGAGCTCTAAACAACAACCACCAAACGCTTTATATTAAACTTTACAAATCTGCTTCGTTGGATGTAGAAATGCATAAAGAGACTGATAGAGCGGCCTCGGGTCAGTGCAATGAGGAGGCAGCCAACAAACCCGGCCGGCAGCGCCACCTTCAGCTCCCACCCCCCTGCTACACCCCCACAGATTCCCTCCGCTGCCTCCAGGAGGCGCTGCTCTGCAGGTGTAAATATATGCTTATATGTCCTGTATGTGTGAATATAAAAACGAGTCATCTGAGGCATTTACAGCAGTTCTCTCCTAGTTTCCCTTTACAGTTCAGTGGCCTGCCATCAAACACACACTCATACACCACCAACACACACACACACACACACACAGATGAGGGGAAGCATGGACACACAGGTCACCTCGCTTGTAAAAGACCGAAAAGGAGAAAGTTTCAACACACACTCATAAAAAGGAAAAATATAATATATATAATATTTCATTCTTAAAAGGTCAAGCCCCTGCGCCTCCCTCCCACCACCCGACGAACCCCAGACCTTGTGACAGATTTGGCCCCGAGGGGCTTTGAGGTAAAGTAGATCAGAGTCCTGCTTAGCTGGGAGAGCCGAGGACGCGCCCAGGCGGCGCTCCGCGGCTCAGAGTTTCTTACAAACACGCCACGAGTGCAGACATTCATAGAAGAAAAAACAAAAACAAACTCAAAACAATGGCTCGACTGGTCGTTTGTGTGTGTGGGGTTTGTTTTTGTTTTTTCGGTTGTGCATCGGGGCCCCTGGGGGCCCGCAGTGCTAGGTTGCTGGTTGAGAAATGGCGGCCCGGGCAGGAAAAGGCCGGTCAGAAAGCGCCCTGCGAAGCTGCGTTTGACCGGCAGCCGAGCCGCTTTGGTGCAGAGTCAGAAAATAAAAGAGTGATGAAGAAGAGAGACGAGGACAGAGAGACGAGGAAGAGGAGAAGATCCACAGGAAGACGCTCAGCTTAGGCGAAGTACATGGTGTGCTGGGTATCATAGTGGATCTGGACGGCCTTGGCCAGCGCCTGCGGGTCCCGGCCGTTACTCTGACCCGACACGTGGCTGCCCTCAGCGCTGCAACGACAATAAGAGCTCAGGTCAGCGGAATATACACAGGAAGTGAGGTCATCAGCACAGGAAATAGCTGCTCCTTCTGAAAGATCAGCAAAACTATTAACACCCCTTAAGATGAAATCAAAATGGAACCCAGGACCTTCTTGCTGCAAGGCAACAGTAGAGGCAGCAGCACCTCCTGACTCAGACTCACTCATTTATTTTAGCATAAGCTTTCACAAATTATCGTTGGTGGAGCATATTAGCATTAGCTTTCATGCTGGTATGTGATTTAGCATTAGCTTCCTCTACTACATGCCATGTTAGTATAGCAGTTTAGCATTAGCTTCCGCTAAATATTATGTTGGTACAATGCTTTAGGATTAGTTCTAACTACATAGTATCTTGGTGTATGATTTATTACTGGCTCCCTCCACTAAAACCCCGGTTAGCATAGGGCTTTAGCATTAGCTTCTATTAAATACCATGCTGTTGTAATGCTTTAGCAGCTGCAGATATAATGTTTATGATTAGATTTTAGGGTTAGTTCACTGCTAACGTCTTAGTTAGCAGTGAACACCACTGCTCTTGTGGTTAGTCGCATCCTTAATATTCAGCTTTTATTTTGAAAGCGATCCTCTGAGGATTATGCTCAGTAGAACTTCAGGTACCAGGCCCGCCTCACCTGTCGTGGTCTTTGTCCACCAGGTGGTAACGAGCGCGGAAGGCCACCAGCCGGGCGTAGTAGGCCGGGGCCGGGATGGAGACGGAGCGTGTGCAGCGGACGTAGGTGTGGCACAGCTGATAGGTGAGGAGCTGCAGTTCGTCGGCTGTGAAGCAGTTGTCGTCCCACAGGACGTGGTAGTGGGACGGACGGCTGGTTCCCTGGGGGGTGAAGGGAGGTCAAACACCTGCAGCTCATCTCGTCATCCATGTGAGGAAGTCTGAGGTCTCACCTGAATTCCAGCGTGGCTGCACAGGTAGAAGTCGAACTCCGACGGGTGTGTGATGGTGCTGTCCACCGTGGTCCCAGCCGGAACATTCCCACTCTTCCCAACCTGTGGACCAATCACACCGCATTGAGACTCAGACCGGCCAGAGGACAGACGGGGACAGAAGACAGAGTCCCACCGACCCGCTCGGCTTTGTCGGAGCAGAACAGGCGAGTGTGGTGGCGCTTCTGGACCACAATGTAAGTGATTCCAGGCCTGTAGTCTTCCTCCAGACTGATGCACGCCTTCCTGATGGCGATCAGCTCCGGCCACGCCACCTGGAACACAAACCAGCTGAATCACTTCCTGCTACACGATTCGCCAGGCTGTTTGGAACAGACTCCGCCCCCACCTGCTTCATCTGTCCCTCGGAGACGCCACCGCGGTAGTAAATGATCCGTGTGGGCTTGAAGCGGGTCGACTTGTAGAACTGGATGAGCAGCTCCCGCACCATGTTGGTCAGATCTTGGATCACTTCCTGACTGAAGAGTTGCTCCTGCAGAGGAAGCTTGGCTCTTAGCAACAACCCAGACAGGGATTTTGGTACTGGATGGGGTTTGAACTACCTGGGACATGTCCTGTCGGGAAGTCTGGACTCGAACTGTTGCACAGTATCGGCTGGGGTGACCATCCATGCTTCCCACCACCGCTGCGATGGACGGCTTCTTCCCATCGCCTGCTGGAGGATGAGTGACGTCGGCGCCGAGGAAGATGACGGGCTGCTGGAACACGGAGGGCCTGGACGAGCAGCAGCATGAAGGACAGATCAGTTGGAGTCATCATGCCTGCAGGTTCTCTGATATGGCGCCAAATCATATTAGCCCCAAAATTATGACTATCGCACCCTTGGCAGTGACTACTTCCTTGTAGCACAAGGCTACATCCATTCCAAAGCCAGCTACTAATCTGATTGATGACAGGCTGGCAATGCTAACTCAGCAACCGTTAGAGGCAACAGAGTGGCCAGCGCTGGCAAATGAGAAGGAGCGTTCTAGCTAACGTTAGCATCTGAGAGGCTAACAACTAGCACACATAGAATGGTGACCCACTGGATTATTTACTTCCTCTGTTGGTTATTAGCAAGAACAGCTAATATCATTAATGACTAGCATTGTTCAGGTTTATCACCCACAACTTGTACCTTTTTCTTTAAAGCAAACTTTATAAAGAAAACTGGTTGACACACAATATCAGTAAGTGCCATGATGCTCTGACATGAATTCTTTTGACAGTTTACTGTAATCTAATGTGACACCAAGCATAAACATCCTGTATAACTCAGTGCTGAAGATAACAGTAAACTATCAAAAGAAGATGTCAATGCATGCAATTTAAGGGGCTCAGGTATTGTATGTCAACCAGTTTTCTTGATAAAATTCCTTTTATAGAAGAAAGTATGAGTCGTGGGTGATGGGAGTAGGCATACGAGATGTTAGCCCATCAAAAGATAATGCCAGTCTATCCATGCAAATGGCCTGCAGAGGTGGTAGGCAATCCAGTGGGGGAAACTCTCCCTTGGCATGCCAGTAACCAACCTCTCCAATGCTATTGCTAGCTAGAACTCTCCTTTACATTTGCCATTGGATATAGCCTCCTGCTGCAAAGAAGTAGCTATCACTGCGTGCGCGACAGTCCTTATTTTGGCACCAATACTGCGCTGAGGACAATTCACTGACCTCTGATGAGGAACCAGGACGTTGTTGATGCCTCCCAGTTTGGCGTTGATCTTCAGGCAGAGGTTGGACAGAGTCTGGGGCGACGTCTTCACCACGTTCTTCACCTGGACGCACTGCGTGGCCATGCCCAGCAGCGTGTCTCCCACCCGCTTCACCTCCGCTGCAATCCACATCACTGTTAAAACCCCGCACCGCGTTACCACAAGTCTTCAGGAGGAAAGAACGGAGCTCTTACCGTAGACGGGCGTTTTTCCAGGCAGGATGACAACAATCAGCTGCAGACCTACGTAGGACATCTTGAGGTGTTTGAACATGGGCTCTACGCTGTCGGCTCCCTGGGCGTATTTACAGAAGCACGGCTGGCCCTGGATCGGCATCCCGGCATCTTTGGAGATCTTCCTCAGCTGGTCGGTGAAGCTCCTGAAAAAAGTTACTGGTTTATTCTGGAAAAGACTCATCGACCTAAAACTTTTACAGAATCAGGCCCCGATTCTGATGGATTTGTTGTAAAATAGACAACATCTACTTTGTATCTAACTAAAGATAGAGCCTGCAGAAGTCCTGAGACTGGGGTGAAGGTTCAAACACTGTAAACATCCACCCAGAGAGATCATATAATAGATATGAAGATCACAGCATATTCATGAGTTGGAATGAATCTCCTCTGAATCTGACAGCAAGCATCAAAATCCGACAGCAAGAATCAAAATCTGACAGGACATTGAGGCAGCAACTCACTTGAGCAGGTCCTCCCGACATTGTTTCTGGGGGGCAAAGCAGGCCACGGCCCACACCTTGATCTCTATACCGGCGTAGAACTGCTTCCCTCTCATATCCCACACCCCCTGGTTGGGAGTGGCCACTGTCTTATTCTGCGGAGAGAGTCCCTACACTCTTAGTCAACCCCCCGTTTGGATGGGTTGATACAAACACTGCAACTAGAAACAAACCCACAAAACTGAACACAGACTTCAGCAGGAGACGCTTTCAGCATCAGGCAGATGGCTTGGAGGAGAGGAGCTCAGATTTTCCAGCTTCCTTATCAGAAGGAATGAAAATATGGACAAAACTTCAAATCAGAATGTTTACAGAATGTTTATTCAGAGCTTTATTCATCCTCCAGGATCAGAACCAAGCTGAGCAGCTCCTGCGTCATTTTACAGCATCAGAAGTTTTACAGAGAATCATCATCATCATCATCTTGGGGGATGATGTTCAACAGGAAACAGACTGAAGCTTCTCCCTTCAGAGTCCCAACCAGACATAAGGTTCTCCAATCAGCTGATCTGGAATTGGTCACATGAGATTATTAAATCTATTCAGGACTCGCAATGGGAAAAGCTTCCAGTCTAAAGCAGTTCACTGGAAGATGACCCGACTCTATATCAGCAGGACCGGAACCAGGGGAAACCCAGCAGGACCGGAACCAGGGGAAACCCAGCAGGACCGGAACCAGGGGAAACCCAGCAGGACCGGAACTAGGAAACCCAGGGAATCTGGATCATGAAGTCATTCGGATCAGGAGGGCAGCAGATTATTATTAATTTGAAATCTTTTTCTCTGTGAGGATCACAAAAAACTTCTAGTTTTATTTATCTGGAAAACGGCAGTCTGGTGGGATTTTCATCATCCTGCTCGGAGAAGGATTATCTTCCTGTTAGAAGCACGTCCATTCATTCTCCTTTCACACAATCAATGAACCCAAACCAGCTACAATATTATCATTTGTGATTAGTTGTTGATTTGTGCATGGGAAAACATTCTGATCAGTGATTGGTCAATAAGCAGCTGGTTTTAAGTTCAGAGAGGGAATCTCAGCAGCTCATCACGTTTTTATTCTGTTATGAATGAACCTGTATTTTGTCCACCAGGGGGAGACATCAGTAGCTTAAAATGGGAATAAATGCATTAAGGTGCATCAATTTTCAGAACCAGTTTCTATCTGCTGCTGTTGGACTGTGACCGTCTGTGGTAGCCAGGGAGTAAACCTGCTGAAGTTCTACTTTCAGCTTCTTTCTTCAGTCAAACAGACTGAAGAGGTTTAAATGCAGAAACATCAGCTTTAGCGCTGCTGTTGGTTGATACCTGAATTTGATCATCAGCAGAGGGATTCTTTAGAGTCCTTGGATCGACTAACTTGGATTTTAACACCAAAAATTTGGGTATTAGGTAACAAACTTCCTATTGTGAAGAATCATTAAAGTTTTGAACAACAACTCAATCTTTGACCTGAATATAAATAGAATGGAATAGAATAGAATTCAACTTTATTGTCATTGCACTGTCACAAGTACAAGCAACGAGATGTAGTTTGCATCTATCCAGAAGTGCTCTACGAGATATAAATATTTATTTACAGATGTACAAGACTATGTATGTATGGACTATAAGGGGTTATAGCAAGAGATATAGATATTGTGTATAAATATGGGAGCTATATGCACAGATTATACAGATTATACAGAATATACAAGAATGTTAGGGAATGGATTATATATGTATATAATATAATACAAGATAAATAATGGCAGATAAAATTTACAGGTTGTATGTGTGTGTGAAGAAAACAGTCCGTGATGTGTGTGTGTGAGGATAGTCCATGTGTTATTGTTGTATGAGAGGATAGGGGAGTACAACCGTGTTTCTATAAACCTTTATGCACATTTTGAAGTATTGCATTAGGATTTCCCGATGGGAGATGGAAAGCAGTTGTTTTCCTTATTTAACCAGGTAAAACTCCATTGAGATCAGGATCTCATTTTCAAGATTTGCTGAATACGTTTTGACGTAGCGAACGCTCCCATCCGCTGGATCTGTGCCTCGCCAGAGGCACCAAACTCAAGTCCAAACCTCCAGGAGGGGAGGACTCTGTCTGGTTCAAAGCATCCTCTACTTCCTGTTTATTATGGTCACGCGTAGTGTCAACATCTGACGAAATCATGCTCTCTGTTGCCTGGTTGACTCAAACCAGAAGATGGAAACACGATAAATTTGTGTTTTATGTTACCTTTTTGTTACATGTTAAAAATTTGCATAATGTTTTGATGGAAATGTAGCTACTGATGCTTTTGATGACCTGAAAACAGTGGTTCTCCTGGCTAATCCTGATCTTTTCTCACAGAGGTTAAGACTATTATAAAATTCTTCCTAAACAGGAATAAAAGTTACTAAAACTGTTGATTTCACTTCCTTATTTTGAAGGAAGATGTTTTAATAAAAACAGTTAATTTTTCAGTATTTTAATAAATGAATAAATGAAACAAGAATAACAGCAGAAATCAAATCAAGGCTGCACCGATTTCCGTTTTCTGGCCGATCTTTAAAAAGCCTGACCTGCTGATTCTGATTTTTGGTCTTAAAAATTGTTAAGTATGGTGATAAAGTTGGTAACAGTAGGGTGACTGGTATCAGTGGTGGATTTCCTGACCTAAGATTGGTTTCTCATGTGAGTATCTGCTGTCGCCGATCTCCCATCGGGCGGTCGGCGTATCGGTGTGACCCTGGTCCAGGCAGTGAGAAAAGCTGCTGAGGTTCCCTCCGTACAGGAACTCGGGGAAGGCTCCAGGTTTCAGACTCAAGGCGCCTTTTCAGTTCAGTTCAGTTTAAATCTGGAACCTGAACCGGTTTCAGGGCCGGTTCCCCTCGGCCCTGAAACCCTGGAGCCCCCCCAGCGGCGGTCCCCCCCACCCCTCCCGGTGCTCCCCAGCCCAGTACTCACCCTGCCACAGTCCCTCCCTGTGTCTGTACTCACCCGGCCCCCATACTGCAGCATGGGCGCTGGGAGGACACGCCCCGTCACCTCTGTCATGTCGTTGTGCACAACGATGCCGAACTCTTTCAGGTAGGGGTCCGGGCCCCCGACCATGCTGTTGCTTTTGACCTGAGGAAGAGGAGGAGCGTTAAGCCCCGCCCACAGCAGTTGGAGAACATCATTATTATTTTTGCAGTTGGCCTCACCAGGCGGCTGATCTCCTCCTGCCGGTCGGGGGCAGAGCGCGCCGTAGCTTTGATCATGGTGGACGTCTGGTTGTCGGTGAGCTTCTTGATGCAGCGCTGGCCGGCCACGATGTTGCAGACCTGCAGGAGGACAGGAAGTAAAACCCAGCAGGAAACGTATCACATTATTAGCGCCAACATGAATAATTATTGATTCATTTTGTTTTAAATATCTGAAATACTGCCACACTGCTGGTGGAGAAACCTGAAACTGTTTGCTGCGCAACTTACCCAGCAGGTTGTTGCTAGGTAACCGAAGAATGAGTGAGTTAGTTGATGGCACCCAACTAGCTTAGCTAGCCATGAGAGGTTGAGCACCTAAAGCCTGTCCTCTGCCTACATCTCCCAGAATGCTGTGCGGTTCTTGACTGAAGTTCAGCAAATATTCTATATCAGTGTTTTTCAAAGCAGGCCGCCAGGGGGCGCCAGTGGAGTTAATATGAGAAGATTACTGTACATATTTTCTTATCAAAAGAAGGGATTTTAATTTATAATAAATTCAACATCAGAATAATAAAGTCACCTTATAAAATTTTCCACCAAAAAGCTCATTGCCAACAAAAATTAGAAGGCATGAGGCAGAATTTATGCTAAGTGAATTCAATAATTATTGAATGGTAAATAAAAGTGGAATAAAGTAAAATGTTTTTCCATATATTGTCTGTGGATTCGTAAAGAGCAGTCAGAGAGGAAGCGGGCGGGTTCTCACCTCCAGAGGAAGGTAGGTGTGCTTCTGCTCCTGCCCGACTTGCAGGCAGGGTAAATGAGGATACTTGAGCTGCAGGCTGTACTTCTGCTTGAAGTACTGGGCCACCGTGCACTCCATGGCCTGGCCGTTCTCCAGCTGCAGCGGGAACCTGCAGAGGAACAGCGGCGCCGTGGTGAACGGCTGAGAGGAAGAGGAGGAGGACGAAGCAGGAGTAGGCGAAGCTTACGTTTGGTGGCTGGCGGGTCGGCGCGTCACGTTACACACGCGGTACTTCCTCTTCATCTGGCCGCAGTGCGTCACTTCCACCTTCAGACCTGCCAGAGCAGAGAGACCATGGAGCTAACACGCTAACAGCAACACGCCAACATTAACGTGCCAACAGCAACACGCTAACAGCAACACGCCAACATTAATGTGCCAACAGCAACACGCTAACAGCAACACGCCAACATTAACGTGCCAAAGCAACACGCTAACAGTTAAGTGTTTCTCTGTGTGTGTGTACCTCTGATCTCCTTGGTGAACTTGACCCTCTGTGAGTCCGTCAGCGGTTTGGTCTGTTCGTTGATGTTCTGGATGTCCAGCACTTCACACATGAACTCGATGACAGGCTGAGCGCGGTAGAAAGCCGTAGCCGACACTGAGGAGCGGAGAGGAGTAGTTAGAGAACCGGAACTGGGACCAGAACCACCGTCAGAACAATCACAAGCAGGAAGCTCCACTTTTAAACTAAAACTATTAACCATTACAGAAATAACAGTAATAATTAACTAATTGTTAACTGAAGTACATAAAATCTAAACAAAAGGTAATTCACTGAAAACACTAATGAAGCCAAAACTGTACAAAATATAAATATTTAGCATTAAAGATGAAATTTTTTTTAGAAATTTGCTCTAATCTTTAACCAGGTCTTAAACATGTGATTCCTTGTTTTGAAAAATGTTTTCTAATTGATCGGATGTAATATTCTAATTTTAAATGTCATGTTTCCATTACCAGTAAGGCTTTCAAACTATTAATAGTAATTAATCTATTTAATGCATTTCACTTTGTGATAAAAGACATGAATAAAATGTACTTTTCAGTAATATTCTAATTTACTGAATGGCTGTGTATATAGTTTATGGAGAAAGGAATAAAATAAAAATAAAAGTAAACATTTTCTAGCTGCACAGAAACCAAAAACACAGATGTCTCATAGTTGATCAGAACCGGATCAGAACTGATCCGGGTTCTGGGGAAGGATTAGCTTCTTACCGTCAATGTTGAGCATCATGTTCCACATGGCCGGCCGGACGGACTGATGGAAGCCGAACCAAACCTCCCGGCCTCCGCCCAGAGGGTGGTAGTATCCCTCTGGAGGAGAGAAGAAGGAGCGCCCCACCGGGGTGTACCTGGAGGAGACATTCACCCCGTCACCTCCAGGAAAAACTACATTCACCCACTCACTTATGAACAGTTTAATTTTATAAGACAATCCAAACTATTTTACCTTCATTTGTTATAAAAATTCTGTATATCAAATATGACCTAAAAGAAATTTGATTGAACTCCTTGAAATTGGGCCTCTGTCTCTTTAAGAAGTTCCTGCTGATTCTGAAGCTCCGCCTCCAGGAAGTCGTCCCAACATGGCTCCTCTTTAACCCTTTAACGTTTTTACCAGTGTCGCTCTGAGCAGCAGCTCCTTTAATGAGATCAGCAGCTGTTTGCTAATTGCTGCTGGCTAGTCTGAAGGAGCGGAGTGGGGGAGGAGCTTCGCCTCGAAGGCGGGGCTAGGTCCATTGGGGGCATTTTAAAGTTCAATGGTTCCCATGGAGATTGAAGGATTTTTCAAACATCATCTGAATGCTGAATGCTTCCAGATAGAAGCTGCTGTCAGAACTACAATGTTTCTGGGTAGCCAGTTTTATTAGTCACGGTACCACATGCTACCCGTGAGCCTGCAGGGCCCGGTTACCTCATGGAGGGCAGGTGCCGTGTGATGACGTCCAGCGCCTGGACCGAGTCCTCGGGAACCTCGTTCAGGTGACCCGACAGCGCCTCCAGCAGCATCTGCAGGGACACCACCGACACCCACTGCAGGGACACCTTGAAGGTCTGGTCCTTCCCCTCGCCCGGCAGGGTCACCTCCAGGTCCACCTGGGGGCGGACCAGAACTGTCAACATGCCTGCGCTGTCGAGAGGTAGAGGGTTCAAAGATCAGACACCCACCCTGTCTCTGCCAATCGGTAGCGGATGAGCCGTGTACATGTTCCTCTTCCCGTCGTAGCCCGGCTGCCGGTCCCCAAAGATCTGCATCTTAAAGTGTCGCACCATGGTGTCCACCACCTCCCTGCAAGACGGGCAGAACATCACCACAGAGCCGAGCTGGGCCGGGCCAAGCAGAGCAGAGCTGAACCGACCAGAGCCGGGCCAAGTTGGGCTAAACAGAGCCGGGCCGGGCAGGGCCGAGCGGAGCAGAGCAGAGCCTCCACCCACCTGTTGACCCGCCGGGGGCGTTTCTCCGGCTTGATCTCAATGTCATAATGGTAGACGTCAATCTTGGGTATCTGAACCTGGAAGTGGTTGGCGAGGAGCCGGATGGGTTTCCCCACCGTGCCGAGGCCGGGACGACGCGGAGGCTGGAAGAGAGAGGTGGGGGCAGGCGGGCCTGGGGGGACAGGAGGTCAGGAGGTCAGACGGGTTCCAACAATACAAGAACATCTACAGTTACAGAAACAGACAGAGCCCTGCCAGCAGCAGGATCTGCTCCGTTTTACTTCTTCTTTAATGTGGATCGTTTCCTCCAGGTAAAAACCAACTTACTGATAGATAAACGCCACGTCAATAATAATCAATAATGAAATAGATGACGCAGTAAAATAAGCAGAATGGAGAGACATTAAATGCCAACAATGATCAGGATGGAAATAAGACAAACATGTTGGTGCTGAGAGGAAATTTATTTTATTTTCATCATCATGAATCCAGTCCAGAAGAAGAACCAATCACAACCCCCAGAAGTAGCCATGTTTTTCCATTGCCTTTTGTTATTCACATTTTGAAGTATTGCATTATAAAAATTATTTATGGAAACATCAAAATTCAAAATAACTTCCTCAATTTCACAAAACAGTTTCTATGTTCGCTGGAGGCGGTTTTGGGCTTTTCAGACAGAGTTAATGCTAAAGGAGGGATGGAAACAGATTTACTGAATAAGTTCTGATGTAGTGAACGATCCCATCCACTGCTGGGCCGGAGCCTGACCAGAGGAACCAAACAGAGGGCCGTCTCTGCTCAAGGCTAGTTAGCAACCTCCACTTCCTGTTTATCACAGCCATGCGTAGCGTCATCTGATGACATCACGCTCTGCGCCACCTGGTTGATTCTCTCCACACCAGGAGATGGAAACACAACTAACTCACATTTTATTTTTTCTTCTTTGTGACATTTTAAAGGTTTAATCTAAATTCACATGGAAACGTTGGAGTCGCTCTCAGCAGCTGAATCTCTCTGAAGCTCAGAGGTCTGGTGGGAACTTTTAGGCTCAGATTGGAGCTAAAGTGGATATTTTTATAATTATTTTAATGCAAACTGTAGAAAAATACACAGATTGGAAAGAGTTCTGGCTTTTCCGGCGACCCAAAGAGCAGAACTGAAACAGAACTGAGCTTCAGAACCCCAGAAGAAGATAGACGGTCAGCTCTGACCTCCAGAGGTCAAGGAGAGGGTGGAGAAACAACGACCTCCAATTATGCGCCACCCCCCAGCTCCACCCAGACACAGCTCCCTCGGCCCCCATGGGGAACAAAGCGGGCCCCATCAGATGGCCAGATGGAGGGATTACCGTTGGCACGGCTGCTCTGGAAAGAAAGTACACCCCTGAACTTTACAGCCACATTCACATGGGGGGGCGCAGCTTCCCGTCATGGCGTCACTGAGCAATAATAATAAGATCTGGTGGATTTTAAACATTTTAGTGAATTTAGAGGCTGAAGAGCAGATCTGAAGGAGGGTCCAGGTTCAGAACCAACGCCTCTCCGTTACATCAACTGGACCTCCTGATTAGCAGAACCGACCCAGAAAGGCTGCCGGCTACGGGGAGCAGAGCAATAGAGGCCAGAGGGACACGGGGGTCCTGAACCCAAACACGACGCTCCAGTTAGTCAGTGAAGCGTGAGAGCACAGACAATCAGGAGCCTCGCCGCCACTCTGAGAACACGCCGCCCTGATCCCCATCACCCCCCTCCTCTGGACCGAACCGTCTGCACTCCAACCTCAGAGATGACGCCGGCCGATGGGTTCTGTCATGACCTGAAACGTCTGATGATTCAGACCGCTCCGTCCAACTGGCCGCGTTACCGATGGCAACGCACGGCCGGAGGCTGCAGAAGGTGTGAACACATAGGCGTCAGAAAACACAGCCCGACACCCAGGCGGTGTGTTCAGGGAAACCCTCAGATCAGCTGATCCAACCGGTCCGGACTCAAGATGGATCCACAAACACAGAAACGTCTCTGGGACAAGAGGGACAGTCGATGGAGGACAGGAAGTCCAAACTTTGGACAGGGAAGACGAGCCTTAAGAGAAAAGTGGGAGAAGCAACCAGGGTCTCATGTCGTCCTCAGGTGACCCAAACAAGCCTGGCATGGCTACAGACAACGACCCGAACCCTGAGCTGAATGGAGGCCCAATGACCCACATGTCCTAACCGCCCCGTTAGCGTCCTAACCGCCCAGTTAGTGTCCTAACCGCCCAGTTAGCGTCCTAACCACCCAGTTAGCGTCCTAACCGCCCAGTTAGCGTCCTAACCGCCGCCCAGTTAGCGTCCTAACCGCCGCCCAGTTAGCGTCCTAACCGCCGCCCAGTTGGCGTCCTAACCGCCCAGTTGGTGAACTGAACTGCCCTGTTAGTGTGACATCTACTGTACTTCCAACCAAGTTCAGAAGTGAAGAAGCGTTTTGATGAGCAGAAACGTGGCATTGCTTCTACTGAAGCTCTCAGGAGCGTCACATCCTGAGAATCTGCATCATTAGAGAATCACAACATACATCCAGATAGTTATCCTGAAAATCAGAAAGCTTCCTTTTTTACTCCATGAAATATTGAAACTGAAATCTGTTTGGTCGATGGGGGAAAAGAAACCCAGAAAAATCCTTTTGTAGTTATTTTCCCATGACTCATCCAGCTCCACTTATCTGACGTCTCGTCTTCACAAAAGGCGAGTTTCAGCCGGACCCACAGAACCAGGAACCAGCTGAACATTGGACTGGGTTTACCTGACAGCCTGTTAATTCATCAATAAATCACATCTGGTAATTAACCGAACCCCGGCTCCCACCCACAGTCTCGGCTCCAACAACCCACTGAGCTCACCGAGCCGAGCGCCACAGGAAGTACAGCCTCCGTCTCCTGACGCAGCTGACCGAGGGCCCGACCGCAGAGGGGCCCAACTGCTCAAAGCCCGGCGTGCCCAAGGCAACCAGAGAGGCCGCCGGGCTCAGATCCTCGGCCCGGTGCAGAGTCAGGCTGAACATCTGCAGAAATCTGGACTGATCCTGCAGATCTTCACCTCTACTCCTCGTTTCTTCTGTTGGTAAAACTAATCAAAGCTCTGAACAATCTACCTTCCCTCCCTGCAGGGTTTCACCTCCTGTCCTCTTTCATTGTGATGTAACTTCCTGCCTGCAGCCTGAAGGTCAGTTGGACTTAAACTATTTCATTAAGATTCTGTAGGATTTCACAGCTGCAGCTATTGATAGTTTCAATAATCAATAACTCTGGAGATTAACTGAATTAAAACAAAACTGGAACATTCTGCAGATTTTTCATTTAACAACTTAATCTTATTTTATAAAATATTCGAAAATACATAGGGTTGCAAACAAATTTATTGATTTTTTAAATAAGTTGTTGCATTTCGTGCAACAACTTGCATGCAACAAGTT
The DNA here is from genome assembly GCF_001444195.1 of Xiphophorus couchianus. NCBI lineage: Eukaryota > Metazoa > Chordata > Actinopteri > Cyprinodontiformes > Poeciliidae > Xiphophorus > Xiphophorus couchianus. Next base: position 25,837,104 of record NC_040240.1, read on the forward strand.
GTTTCGTGCAACAACTTTTCCTTCTGTTGCACCAGAAGGAAACAACATTCCTTACTGCTGCCTTTCTGGATGAATCAACGTGTGAAAAGCTCAGGCCTTTCTGCTGGACTCAGTACAGCTGATCTGGGATTCATTTATTGATTAACAGATTAATAATTGATTAGGAAGAAAAAGGAGATTGATAGATTTATTTGCAGAATGTGAACCAGGTGAAGCTAAAACTCCTTCTAGAGATTTACAAACAAAGAAAGTTTTTATCTTAAATGCTAAACCTTTATATATTTTGTACAGTTTTGGGTTAATTTCTGTTCTGGATGTTCTTATAGCTCATTCTTATAGTCTGTCCAGGTAACAATTTATACATTCCTAAATTAGTTGACGATTATTTCAGAAATTGATTAATCACCATTAATCCGACTGTTTCAGCCCAACTTAATTTTAATTGAGGCAGGAATTTTGCACATCGTAAATGCAGTAATTAATAGATTATTGATATTTATTGTTTAACTCAGATTAAAGTTCTGCTTCCTGATGCTTTCGGTGGCTGGAGATGCTGGAGTTGCTTCTGATTTTATTTCAGACGTTAGACTCAGATTCAGCCAACACAGCCAAAAAAAAAAAAATTGCACGAAATCCGTGGAGGACGGCGGAGTCCTCGCGCAAAATTCCGTGGTTAGGTGGACGGAGCCTGGTGCCTTCCTGTTCAGGGAGACGGGGCCCGACGAATACCCGTTGCAAAAGAGGACGACGGAGTCCTGCGAGAACAGGCGCTTAAATTCCGTGACAAAATTGTATTTGAAATGTAATCAATTATAAATTTATGGATGGAACTTGACTTAATGCTTTGTTTTGATTATTGATTCTATATTGCATTGTGTTTCTGTGTTTGTAATGATGTAAAGCACTTTGAAATGTCTTGCTGCTGAAATGTGCTATACAAATAAAATTTGATTGATTGATTGATTGATTGAACACTGAGAAGTGGCTGGTTATTAAACGATAAAAACGCTCACAGCTCATCTAACACAAACTAACACATTTTTACACCAATCATTAATTTATCCTGAAAACAAAACCAAACATACTTTCATTTAACTTTCCTGCAGGAACTAGATGAACAGTTAAAAAAAGAAACCCTTTTAAAACCAAAACTTTTACTTTAACTAGATCAGAGCTGATTAATTATATTAATTATGTTGCTATAAACTGGCCTTCAGTATGTTGGAAACGCAGCAGGTGAAGCTGAACTTGATTCAAGTGGAGTCTGAACCCGGTTCCTGTGGCCTGAGTTTGTTTCCTGTAGTGAATCATTTTTGTCCGTCTCCACCGGACCTCCGCGAGTCCGTCGTCTAAACCGGACCTCCGCGAGTCCGTCGTCTCCACCGGACCTCCGCGAGTCCGTCGTCTAAACCGGACCTCCGCGAGTCCGTCGTCTCCACCGGACCTCCGCGAGTCCGTCGTCTCCACCGGACCTCCGCGAGTCCGTCGTCTCCACCGGACCTCCGCGAGTCCGTCGTCTCCACCGGACCTCCGCGAGTCCGTCGTCTCTCACCGATTCACAGCAGAAACAGTCAAACACAGAGAACAACACAGAGCAGCCGGAAAGCAGCAAGCCCAGGTAAATCGCTTTTTCTCATGTCACATTTTCAACAATAATTTAGACACAAATGTGTATTATTTAGATCCGTGTTCAACATGTGGCCCAGGGTCATTTGTGGCCCTTGAATGTCTTTGATCGGCCCCTCAACCACAAGTCAAGAACAGTAAAAATTTGGCCAACAAAAACAAAAACACATGATCACAAAAAGTTGTAAAATGTCTGCTTTTCTTTTTTGTGGTTTGCATCTTTAGATTTCATAAAAATCTTGTTTATTATTGGTAAAACAAACCAAAAAAAACAACAACAAAAAAAACAAGAAAAAAAAGTCAAACTAATTTTTTATCTCTAATTTAATGAATTTTGTGGCCTGTTAGTTTAAATTAGTCAGTTTTGGACCAAGGGGCTAAATGTTTGGACATCACTGATTTAAATATTCATACAATTCTGATTACATCAACTGCCACCAAAACAATCCAGAGGTCACCTATAAAATTAATTTTTAAATTATAAGCTCTACTCTACAGCCTTCTCTCTTTAGTTCTGTCTCCAGTACTCATTTCTAATAATGCAGCATAATAAACTGCAGATACTCCATCATCAGCATGAGAAATATTCAGAGCAATAACTGTTGGCAAATATATTCCAGGTGTTATGAACCTGCACTTTTCATGCTAACGTAATATTTAGTCAGTTGGAAAGACAGGCTGCAGAAGATGACATTACCCAAAAGGTTAAAGATCACAGAGGGATGGAAGCACAGGTAAGAAAGAAAATAATATCTTAGCAATATTTAGCATTATTATCACCAGAAAAGATGCTCTAACAACCTGCTGCTCTTAATATAATATAATATAATATAATATAATATAATATAATATTTTAATTTAAATAATTATCATTCTGGTTTTCCATAAACTAGAAACAAATTTCCTCGTTTCACTTGTTGCTGAGCTTTCTGACTGTGACTCATCCCAGCACTCGGCCTCCTCTGCTCTGCAGAAAAAGACCCAGAATTATCTGAAACAACGCCCCCAAACTTCCTCTTTTCAAACGCTTCTGTTGAGTCCGCAGGTAGAGATCGGGTTTAACCACAGACCGTCACACCTGAGAGACATTTACCTGTTCAGTCAACAACTCACCTAACACTGGACGGCTGTCTCTGCGTTTCTAATCTGGTTTTCCAGAAAAACACTCCATAAAAAACAATATACAAACCACATCATGACAATACAGCTTTAGTTAAACCTCTCCAATTAAAATTACTTTTTAAAACTAAAACAAAAATGATGTTACAAATTAAAACCATTATCTGATATGTTTGGATTTTTTTTTCCGGTTTGACATCAGTGGAAAAAAATTATTTGGTGCTTTAAATTAGTTCATCAAGCAGATATTGAGTCATTTTAACTTGTAGGGAAAGAAGACCGTCAGTCTGAGAAACTTCATCTGTCTGTACCATAATAGGACATAAATATTCTATTCTCTTCTGAATAATCAGATATAGCAGCAAGGTAAACAAAAATTAAAGGTGAAATAATTTTAATTCCACTTATTGAGACATTAAGATGTATTAATCACCTATGTTTATTTAATGGGAGAAGCTTTCGTGTGAATCTGACTTTTTGGCAGTTCTGGTCTTCCATACATCACACCTGTGGATGGTTGCGCAGCACTGCTGCCCACCAGCAGCACATAAAGCCACTATAAACACCAGATTCTTCATTAATCTCCCAGGCTGATAAATGTGATCACATTTGGTCGGTCATGAAATGGATTTCCACGCACAATCACAGCATCTGGGCTCAGTAAGTGCGTGTCCGGGCCGTGTCCTCGGCAGGCTGTGTGTCTTTGTTATCATATAAGAGGAGATGAATATGATGGAGCTGGCCGCAGATGGGATCAATAAAAGCGCCATCCGTCCACCGCCGCCGAGCGCGTGGCTGCGGCTCAAGGAGAAGCGCGTGAACCGATGACAACCCCGCAGAAAAACCGAAAACAACGAGCCCGAAGGACCCCGCACGCTGGCTCGCTCAACCACCGAAACGCGTTGTGTTTTTAAAGCAGCTTTCATTTTGTTTTTCCGCCCATCGCTGAGAGCTCGGCTCCAGGCAGGCAGCCGCTGACGGCGGTGAGGAGATTTCTGGGTTTTCAGGCGGATTTCGACGACATTTTGAGAGGAAAAGAATGAGCGTGAAGCTGCGAGGCAGAATAAACAGCAGCGTAAACACAGCGTGAAGGAGGAAGGAAGGAAGGAAGGTCCCAGTTAAATCCCCTCCGACACACAATACCAGCAGAGACTCGCTCTAAACACACTCAGACCCCCCACACAGGCAAAAATACACCCCCCAACTCCCACTAACACTCTCGGGGACCACGGTCCGGGCCTCGGTGGGATCTCCGTGGAGGCCTCACGACAGCCTCGGCCCCCAGTGAAGCGCGCCGCCTCCACACACGCCCTCCGCCCGCTGCTCCGCGGTGTGGGACGGGTCTTACCTGGTCCGAGCGCTTCCATGGCCGAGGCCTCTCTCTCCGTCTCTGTCCCGGCCTGGCGGCTCCGTACCGAGGCTGAAATTGGGGGCGGTATGTCGAAGCTGTTGGTGTCTGATTAAAGGAAACTGGAGATGGACGCTGCGTTGGCTGCTGCTGTCGGACTCACCGTTGGTACTGCTGGGGATTTCGAGCTGCGCATGTGCCCCTTAGCAGTCCTACAGCCGATTGTGCGCATGCGCAAAGAGGGTGTAGCGCACTTAAAAACACAACTTGATGATAAAAGACAGCATGTAAACGAATTAGTGGATAGAATAAGTTTTTTCTTCCGTGTTTGTTTTTTATATTATTTTTTATTGCATTTACTTTTTAGTTTAGTTTAGTTTAGTTTAGTTTAGTTTAGTTTAGTTTAGTTTAATTTAATTTAGTTTAGTTTATAAATCTGTTTAGCGTCCACAATCCATTCCAGTAGGTGGGTGAATATTACCAAAACGTGGCTTCCCAAACGCCATTAAAAATGAAGAAAGAAACCATATATCAAAATGCAGACACTCAGTATTTAAATAATTAGTTTGACATTAAATATAAAAGCACTTAGAGTTATTTAACAAAGTAACTTTACATGTTATCAACAGAAAAATTAATAAGTAATAGCAACCTTTACGTTTTTGCTTAAGAGTTTAATATGTCAAATACTTTTACATAAAAGAATTAAAAATTGAAACTAAGATTAAAATTTTAAATTTAAATAATTAAATTATTATCATAATCTTTAATTTCCTTTAGTAACTTATCAATGATCAATTCATCAGTCTGATTCTTGTATCACAACATAAATATCAAAATAATAATAATATAAAACAAAGTTTAAAACAAAAAAATCAACATATATACTGTAAAACATAAACAAAACAATAAGATAGATTATAATGTGTGTGTAAGCTACAAAAATAAATGTTCAGAAACCGTTCATTTGAGTTTAGAAGCCTTTTGAAGCTTCGGTGATCAGTGGGTTGATGTCATGCGGCTTCAGCTAATGCACATTTATTCTGAAAATGGTCTGCAGCAAAGACTAGAGTGAAACTGAATGAAAATATCTGGAAAAAAAGAAATTATGAATAAAAATAAAAGTTTATAAAATAAAACAAAAAAATTGCAAAATATAAATATGCTACATAGATGTATAGCTTTCACATAAAGCCATGTGAAAGCAACCAACACAACAAATATCAAAATATTTTAAAAAATTTAAAAGAGAAAAAAAGTACAATGATTTATAAATGTAATTTATAAATAACAAATAAAGCATCAAACTAGAATTTAACCATTTGATTACGCTGTTGAAGTCACATCACAAGTGCCACCATCATACCAATAAGTTCATCTATGACATTGATGTTTGCTCCAGTTATCACTTAGTTTATCCTCTCACATATCTTCAGCTGCAAGCGTCTCTTTCCAACTCAGTTTTCATAATGACTAAAGGATTCTCATCTTAAAAAATAATGTTGGTCAGCTGGTTATTAAAATTACAGCTTTAAAACGGTCATAGTAACATAGTAAAACATTCATAATAACTGTTATACCAAAACAGTTACTATTAAATTATGCATTTAGCGAAGCTATAACACATGAATGCGATTGCAACACTAATAAAATTAAATTAGCATGACTATACATAAAAATAAATGATGGTAAAATGGTTTTAAAACATTATTAAATTAAGGAAATATTTATTTTATTTTCGCGCTGCTGCTTTTATTCCCTCCCTGGGTTGTGTCGTCACAGTGGGCGGATCCAAGAGTCCAGAACGGACCAATGGCTGAAGGAGAAGCGGTTGATTGGCAGCTCTGTGGTGGAAGCAAAGCTCCAGCTGTCGCGACGCGCCAAAGCTTAAACTGCGCTACGTGAGAGCGGGTCAGGCGGGAGGAAGAGGAGCTGTGTACGGGGAACCGGGTAATCTGGGCCTGAATGTGGACCTAAAGATCAGAACAAGTTCTTTACTCGGTGGTGTCACAGAAGCGGTACTTTCAGCGTCGGTTCGACTGAGCGGGATAGTTGGGTTTTAATCCAGAGGAGCCGTCCGAACTGAGATGAGCCTGGTTGTGTCCCAGCAGCAGGTAAAGCACCGGGTTTATAAGTGGGCCTACTGGGTTTCTGTGGTTCTAACTCCTGGTTCCGGTTCCATTTGGGTGTTTTTAGGTTCTGAACTGTGATGTTAAAATGAGCAGAGAGCTAGCCGCTTAGCTTGGGAGCTAGGTTAGCCTGTAGTACAGGACGGGCTGGACTGAGGCCTGTTTTCCCCCCATTAAGATTCAGATTAAAATGGACTTTGACTTGTTTATCCGCTGCTATCACCTCATGGTTCAGCAACCTGGGGTCGGAGAGCAGGAGATGGACCGCAGTGTGTTCAGTTTGAGGCCGTTTCCAGGAGTAAAGGTTAGGAGGAATGAAGCCATGATGCTTCATTGTTTGCTTCCAGGCGCCACAGCTGCAGCTCGGCCTGGATTTAAACAGAAACCCGCCTTACAGAACCGAACCCGGGCTACCCAGCTGGTACTCTGGGTTTCCACCCGGCCGGTCTGAGCTGTAAAATGGCCTCCCTCTGGTTCTGGATGGCTGCAGGTTTCAGTGAAGCTTTGTCCTCTGTGGGGTCATTCAGGTCACATCTAGGATCCTGTAATCAGCGTCCAGGCTGAAGGGAAACCGAACACACAGACTCACCTGGGAACATTTTATTTTAATCATAAACCATAAATAAAAACAGAAGATTCACTGGTGTTCTTCATAAAACAGGACATTTACTTAAAGTAAACCA